>NW_008627963.1:0-1983 GCF_000691845.1 Merops nubicus | reverse complement strand
GGAAAGAGTTCCTTTAATATTTGTCTACTAAACAGAAAAGTAGCTGGTTGACTTGAGGGACATGATTACTGTATCTGCTAGTGGTACAAAAATGTGAGCTAGAGGTCTGGGAGGGTAGAAATTATTTTGGTTTTGTTGAATGGCTTTCACAATTTCTTGTCATCGCTGGTAATTAGTGTGTCTTTTTAGCTGGCACTCTGCATTAGGCTGTACTTAGGATCATTTTACTAATTGAGAATGTGTTTCAGAACAATTGTGAATTAGATAAGTGACTTGATTAAGACTCAGTCTTTAAAACTATAAAATGAGAAAATACAGTGAAGGAAATTAATCTTGACTCTAGACAATAGGAAGATAAGACTTTGGTTTCCAATGTAAGGGTATGTGTTTAGGAGAATTAAGGAGAGTGTAAAAACATTGTGCATTTTCATTTCTCCTCATTTTTCTGTAGTAATACAGAAGAATTGAAAAAAATTGTGGCTTTTGAGAACTTGTTCATACACTTAATAAAAGATAGCAAAGAGCTATTCAAAGAGCATCCAGACAAAACAGAGGTTGGACAAAAGGAAAAAGATGTTGTAATACTGACAGTCTTCACTTTTATACCTCTTGCCTCAGATTTCTGTGTATAAAATGGAGATATTCAATAAGTATAGTAAAGATAAGGTATTCAGATACAGGGTAACAGGGAACTTTTACCTTTTGCTGGCAGAGACCCAGCAATTTTTAAATTAAGGCTGTTACACTTGGTTGTTTGATTTAAGTCTATTCCAAGCCACCTGCTTGGGTTACACTGAGCTCAGCATCAGGGGGCACATGCAGAAGCATCTCGGAGGCCTTGATGTGGGGTGCAGTTTACCAGCCAGAGCTTGCTGACTCTTGCCCCCTAGAAAGGTAACAACACAATTCAGCCCATATTAGGATACACAAACAGATCCTGGCCTTTACCTTATTCTCATCTCCAACAAGTTTCCTCTGGCCTTTGACGCCCCATTATTATTATTTCACATGTCCATGAAGACTAATTTGTAGTTTCTTCTGACAATCGTGTGATTTACACGTGTGAAAAGTATATGTGGAAGTGCCACACAGCTTTTGTGCCAACTAATAAATGTGAATTATGCATTCTTAAATGCTACTCCCATTTATCAAGCTTAATGTCACTTTTAAAACTACCTGAAAATAAAAATAGAGTTTAGAGAATTTTCTTTGACTTTTACTATGCTGTAACTTTTATCGTAGGATGACAACTAGCTTAATTCACTGTAGTAATTCTCTTATTAACAAAATGACATACTAAGCATGTTGTTCCATCAGAAAGTTTATTTCATTCCCAATATTTTATGTCTGCCACTTTGCTACATAAGAACAGCTGACATTGATTTACCCATCAGTTTTTCCTTTCACTTTTCTATTCAAAAGGAGTCGGTGCTGTGAGATTAATGAACTCCAGCTACAAATACATAAGTAAGCCAAGGGATAGGTTTAGGGATGGACTTGTTCTAACAGATGAAAGGTTTTCCTTGGGTTACTGTTTCACATTAACTACAGGGAAATGGGAATGCTCTGTTCTTATACTAACTGTCAACAAGGCAGGCTATCTGGGAAAGTGATGTAATAGGGGGCTATTTATAGAAACCTTTCAGCAAGTCTAAATTAATTTGTCCTAGGATATTTAAATCTTTAATATTTACACGTGGAATACAATTACTTAAAATGAAAGTACATCGAGCCCTAGGGCTCTACATCTAGTAAGGGTTCATAAAACCATGCTGCATTAGATCTTATATTTTTGAATTAACTTCTTTATAAATTAATAGCCTTGGAGTGTAGTAGTGAGGAGCAGAACTGTACAATCTCTCAGCAGATCTTTTGTTAAACTTCTTTGTAAATCTTTTGTCCTGATATACTGCCAATGAATACATCTGGTATCTAAGAAGCTGTTCCGTTGTGTTTTGGATGGGTTCATATATATATATATAT
>NW_008627962.1:7045-8005 GCF_000691845.1 Merops nubicus | reverse complement strand
AAAAAAAGCCTTTTAAGAAATCCCAGCCAAAGTTTTGAAACTTAGAGTCTTTGAAAAATACCAATCACTGTAAAATCAGCCCTTTGACACGTTCATGGTATAAAGTCCCATACTTAGCTGTAATACTTAAAAATCTTCTGACACTGCTTGTAAAATCATTTACAGAACTTGGATTGGAAGTTCTTTCTGTTATTACATTTCCCATCTCCTTTTTTTTTTTTTCTTTCTTTCCAGAGTCAAAACTTCTTAAAGCCACTTTGTGAAATAAAAGCCAATCTGGTCCCAGATGTCACTAATTGGGAACAGGTTAGGAGAGGGATTTAAGCAGAGATGCCTGAAGTTCCCATTCCTCCTGTGGGATCTGACAACAGCCTGTTTCACGAGGCTCTTTCGTTTAGTTTCTATGATAATAAGCCTTAACTAGTTCTCCTCAAAACATAAAAGATACATTTAAGCAGGAAAATTGCATTAATAGCTCTGTCTAAATGCTATTAGTGTTTGCAATATATTCTATACCATGCAGAAACCTCCTTTCTATCCACAGGTTTGGCATAAACAGATCAAAAAATAAATCTATTCCTCCAACTACTTTGTTTCTCAACCTGTTTCTTAACTTCTGAAGTTTAAAAAGCAAATTTAAACTGAAGGAGCTCACTGTCTTTCAGCAGGTGATTAGTTAAAGAACATTTTGAAATTAATTCTCTGTCATAAACAAGATATTTGGAGAGGGAAGGGAGAGTAGAGGGAATTGTGGTTAGTGATGATGTGGACTTGGGTTTCAACCTGTTTCTTAACTTCTGAAGTTTAGAAAGCAAATTTCTAAAAAATTTCTAAAAGGAGCTCACTGTCTTTCAGCAGGTGATTAGTTAAAGAACATTTTGAAATTAATTCTCTGTCATAAACAAGATATTTGGAGAGGGAAGGGAGAGTAGAGGGAATTGTGGTTAGTGATGATGTGGA
>NW_008627962.1:6690-7024 GCF_000691845.1 Merops nubicus | reverse complement strand
GAATTTTGCCATCAGTTTCAAGGGTAGGAGGCTCAAGCCAACTACATTACAGTTGCTCTAAGCAAATTGATGGAAATACTTACTGCCCACAGGATTAAAGGTTTGAAATCTAGTCATAAAAAAAACCCCAAACCAACCAATATCTAATTAGAAATAATGAAGACAGTTTTGTACATCTCCATGCAACCTTGGTCCAAAGAGCACTGAAGTCAACTAACCATTCTTAATTAATTTCAACTAGTTGACATTGCCTGATACAGTTTCCTACCTGATAATTATTTAATTGAGATACTAGCACTTGGGCACAATTAAAACTGTTGAATTCATATTTGTA
>NW_008627962.1:0-6676 GCF_000691845.1 Merops nubicus | reverse complement strand
CTACAATATAATGTAATAATGTAATTCAACATGTGAATTCTGGCATGCTCCAAATGTTTTGTGAGCCTTTTATCCATTGTCCTGTGTCTCATGTTAGCTATTAACACTGTTGCTAATTGTGAGTGAGACAGAACAACAGTGGGATTCATTTTCTTTGCTTTGTCTCAAATTACTATATAAGCATCTGGGCAAGAATCAGGTCCATGGAAGGCAAAATTCTCCTTACTTCACAGAAAATAGGATCCAATTCATGTTATGTGAAACATTCTGTATTGTGGAGATGATTTCAGACATCCTTCAAGTAAAATCAAAACAAACAGGCAGTTGGTATGTACATAGGCATTAATTAACCACCTATTTATTATGCGAGGATGCAATTTATTAATGTGCAGATTCCTCTTACTCTTCATTTCATGGTCTTTTGAATATTAAGTTCTGCATTTCAATGCTGCAGTTGAGATATACTGGTTCTGAAAAGAAAGATTTTAAATAGTGAGATGCCATTTCCTTTTCCAAGATCACTTTTGAGTGCTGGATCCATAGCTCATGATCATTATCCTGATATCCAACACTAGACAATCCAGCTCTCTTTCCTGTTACAATAGTCTTTGCTCTCACTGACATGCTGGGATGGATTTGTGGAAGCCACCCAACCACTGGACATTGAGGAAGGTGTATCCTCGTTGAACTTAAAATTGAATTTCAACAAAAACATAGTTTTTTTTACTTAAAAGCAAATGGATATAAATTTTTCACTTAGTTCAACTGGCAGCTGCACCTGAATTCTAACACTGAGTCATCTTCCTGTAGGTTTAAAAAGATTCTTTAGCTTTTCTCTTCATCTACTCACTGGTTTCTTTAATGTGTTTCTATAGCATGTCCAAACAGAAGAGCTCAGAAGGCTTAACAATGTAGGTGGAATGGAAAAAAGCAGAGTTCTGTCTTATTATAACAATAATAACACATAATATAATAATAACACTAATAATTATTGTGCAAAACAGGTGATTAAGGCCACAAGTAAGTTTTGACCAGTTTGTCTTACAAGATATTTCAAGATCTTGAAGGAAGTGTCCAAAATAACCTTTCAAACTTGGAATATCATCTCTTCAACATTTAGTTGGTGGTAAAAGGTACAAATGCTATTTCTGGCCTTATGACAACCATGGTGTGCTCAAAGCACGACCAGTAGATATGAGTTGTACATGAAATTAATTATGGAAATTACAGACAAGCACTGAAAGTACTATGAGAATGAAAACCAACATTATAGCATTTTTACAATTCTCTCAATCTTCTAGAATTACTAAGAGAAGAAGAAAGAGAGTGTAAATTATGATCTACACTGCCTGTATTTTTAGACTTGAGTCTTGGATGCACTGATGTTGATAGCAGAATTCTTAGCGAGTTTTTCCTCCTTCATTCAAAACTTTAAAAATACTCTTATTCCAACTCAAAAATTCTGAATATTTCCACTTCATTATTTACTAGATGTGCAGACCAAGCAACAGGCTGTTGTCTACACCCTGATATTGTTTTATTGCATATTAATTGAGAGCTAAATTGATGTGCTAACTTCACAGGACATTATGATTATTCAGGGATAAGATACACTGCCAGCAAAAAATCAAATCAAGCAAAAGCTTTGATGTAGTTAAGAAAATTCCTAATTTTATGAGAAACCTTGCACTAGATTGCTATATGTACTAGATACATATAAATAGATGCACTAATGTTGTAATCAGTCAGCAGCAGTCTTCTTTAGGTGGAATTCAGAGCCCTAGTGTGCTAACTAGAAGACTTAGCTGTTAATGATGGACAGCAGGATGGACTGGGCATTTTTACTGGGTAGAGAGCAAATAGTGATTTCTCTACTTATCCCTTAAGTAGTATTTTTATGCTAATATAAGAATATTATTTTCAAAATCTCTTGCATAAATCGCATGAAGTTGAACAAAAAAAGAGGCTTAATTGCTGTGATAGCATTAAGCTGAAGTTAATAATGTAAAATACACTCTTCTGAAATCCCTGGAATTCATTAGACAAAACGTTATGCACTGTAGCTGTGGTGGACTGAATGTTAATCTAATGCATATGCTTGGGAAATGTCCATTTAAACATAAATTCTCAGATGAGGTCTTTGAAAGCGTTAATATAATCTTGGACAGCAATATACTTCTAGATCTTAGACTGTTTAATTTGAGGTTTTAAGAAACATATGCATTTAGGAACCACATCAATTTTTGTTGAGTCTTAGCTGAACAAAAAAAAAAAACCCAGTTGATTCTTCAGAAAAAAAAGACATTCTAAAGGGCTACACATTGTGGAGTGTTACAGGAGCCTCAGTGAATCAGCAAATGCAGAGAACACTTGAATGAACATCAGATTACATTTATGAAAGTCTGGAAAATTATGATTAACATCAGCTTGGTTTTGAGCTCTGTTTTTTTCTCCTATGAGGACTTTAAAATTTAAAACATAAAAATGATTTTCTATTCAAGCTGTATTGAAACAAATAGCAGCTTAATAGTCATATACAGTATGAGAAGAGGTGAATCCTTAAAGTGCAAAAGTCAACATCATTTTAGCTGCAATCATAATTCTCTAATATTGCCTGTATGTTGTTTTATGCCCCAGTTTTCAAGAGCAGTAAATACAATGAAATGTCTAAACCTAACTGCAATTCAGATTTGGAAGCCAGGCTTCCTTAAATTTTTATGAAAATATCAGCTCTAAATTCTTACTTAGATATCCAAATAGCCTAATATCACAGAACACCACATGTCCAACCATCTAGAGCTGGGTGACTTCAGTCTTTACTGTTTTTTTTTTAAATAAAAGGAACACATTGTTCATATTTCTCACATTCCCAGCATGAGTGCTCAGCATCTGAGCCTAAGCAGAAGAATGCAGGATCAGAAATGCATCTATGGATTCAAACCAGGCTATTTTTTTGCCCAGTATCATTTTTTCTAATAGCTGTGAGTGGATACACAGTGAAGAGCAACAGAGAAAAACCAGATTTGACTCTCCCTGCAACAGTCCCTCAGTCTGCAGCTACATTCAGCTCACGCAATTTCCTGAGCTTAATGAAGTCTTTCTGTTTAGGAATCTTCAAGTGGTTTTCTCTTCCAAGTTGTTCACTCTCCCCTAAAACACCCATAAATTTGAGCATCTACGATGCCTTTTGGTGCACGGTCCGTGGGTCTACTACTCTTGGCATAAAGAGCTCCCCTGGTACATTTGTTTTGAGGTCAGCTTAGCCAGCTTCATTTGGTGATTCTTAGTTTGTGTATGAGGAGAGACAGTGAACAGCTGATCTGCATCAACTGTCCCCATGAAAGCCAGGATGCTGTGGATTTGTCATCAGCCCTCTAAATCACCCTTTTCCGAGTTAAAAACGCCTAGCCTGCTAAGAACCTTTTCTGTAGGAACTCCATCCCTTCAGCACCTTTTTTTTGCCTTTCTCTGAACATTTTCCAATTCCAAAATACTCCTTTCTGAGATGGAGAGATCAAAACTTGCACAAAAAGCTTGCACCAAAACGTGGCTGAACTATAAACGTCCACATCAACGTAATGGTGTGGCATAAAGGTGTCCTCTGTTCTGGTTTCAATCCTGAAGTGCCTCACAGTATGGTTTTTAGACTGTCATTGAGCAATGAATCAATGTTTTATCCAGCTAAAGATCATAACCTCAGAATCTTGCTTTTGAGTGGTAACAGCTGGTTCAGTTTTACATATGACTGGTTTTCACCATGTGCATCACTTCACATCTATCTACGTGGGATTTCAACTGCCATATTATTGCCCTGTTACTTGTCTTTTTAAGCTCTTCTTCAATCTTCTCTTCTCCTTTCTCCTCTGAATAACCCAGTATCTTCTGTAAAATTTTAATCTCAATGTTCACCTCTGCTTCCAAGTTATTTCTGAGTATGCTGAACAGATTCTAGAACAGACTGCTACTGAACTTTGCAATCTGACCACTGTAAAACTGACTTTTTACACTTAAATCTCCTTAGTCAATATTTTAGCCAACTATTTAGCTGTGCAAGGACTTTCCTTTTTATCCTATGGCTGATGAATTTTCTCAAAAGCTTTCAGTGAGGGACTTCAGTAAATGCATTACAAATCTACACAGACTATACTGCCTGGAACAACACTGTCCACAAACATGTTGATCTTCTCAAAGGTCACCCAGAGGTCTGTAATGCAGAATTTTCCTTTACAGAGCCATAGTGTAGATTATATTTGGTTATGTTTCCACTCATTTTAATCTTTTATTATTAATTTATAACAGAATTCTGCATGGAACAGATAACTGCACATTATCAACACTGACAAATTAGTATTTCCAAACCCAAACAGGTAATGTTTTTGTATACAGGGAATCATTAAGGTTGGAAAAGGCCTCTAAGATCATTGAGTCCAAGCAACAACCCAACACTACCATGATCAATATATATGGGGGCAATAAGGCAAAGAAAGGCAAGCAGTGACTTAAGGGGAGTCAGACAATGCTTGCAATAGTTCCAGTAGCTCAGAGTATAGTTCCACTCATTTTAATCTTTTATTATTAATTTATAACAGAATTCTGCATGGAACAGATAACTGCACATTATAAACACTGACAAATTAGTATTTCCAAACCCAAACAGGTAATGTTTTTGTATACAGGGAATCATTAAGGTTGGAAAAGGCCTCTAAGATCATTGAGTCCAACCAACAACCCAACACTACCATGATCAATATATATGGGGGCAATAAGGCTAAGAAAGGCAAGTAGTGACCTAAGGGGAGTCAGACAATGCAAGCTTGCAGTAGTTCCAGTAGCTCAAGAGTATAGAGGATGGTGTAATACCTTTAATACCTTATTGTCCTGCTAGCTTGCTGGGGAAATAATTGTGCTTCAGAAGATCAGAAGTTTCTCCTTGCTGTCTTGGCACTTCTGAGGGATATGAAGTGATGTTTACATGCTGCACTAGCTGTACCTTTGCACTGCCATGGGCTAACAGTAGCCAAGTTCAGCAAGTAGCCCACAAAAGCTACTTTTAAGCCTCCTCATTTGTGTTCAGGCTGCCTGGTCTGGAAGGCTTTCATTGAAATGTACCATTCTGTAAGCCAAGATCAGAGGTTTTACCAGAAATGTAAATTCAGGTGATTCACTCTTTTTCTTTAATTCATGAGAAGGCAAAGAACTAAACAATCAGTTGTGAAAACCTAGAAACCTAAATTTGTCTGGGAAGCAAATTTCCATAGTTATTATTTGAGCTATATAGTTATTATTCCTAGCCAGATGAAAGGTTACTTAAAAGTACCTAGGAAAAATCTTGAAAGCAGAGCATTCAGCTGTGACTCTTTCCCTTCTCTATGATGGAATTTGATATTAAACCCTAGAAAGCTCAATCCAACCAAATACTATCTTCTTCTACTGTCTGGAGGAAGACTAGTCTCCTAAATCAATCTGTGAAAACTCTTTATGGTGCAAAATCAAAGAGTGAAAAAATATTGTCTGGATCATGGCATTCCCACTGTAGTGGATACATTTCTAATGAGTATTTAATTTAAGGATGGCTACATTTCTAAAGATAGTTGTTAAAGGCATTTAATTCTCTCTGAATTCAACGTGAATCAGCACCTAAATAGATTTAAAACTCCACCACGTGGGACAAAATAGGAAGTAGACTTCTTGTTAGAGGCCAGACAAAAGCATGTGTGCCAAAATATTTCTTATGAAAATTTAGGATAGAAAATGATAGTGAGGTGAACACACAAATGGAGGGCACACTAATAGAAAGATGGGAGTAAAGAATGAGGGTTTCTGAAGATGTGTTGCTCATGTCTGTTGGTAATAGAGTCTGGGAACCATATGGTAAGCTTCACAAACAGTCTGAAAATACTGCTGTGAAAGCTACTTAAGACAGCAAGGAGCATGTTACAATGACAGCATTCTTACCACAAGCTTCGTCAGCGTGGACGAAAGAGGCAGTGACAGCAACAAGATGAAAATCAGAATATTTTGGGGGCAGTTGGTGGATCTTTGGCAACAGAAGCTATGCATGTGAGTGAAGATTGTTTTGGCCTTTAGTGGTTATAATCATAGTTATAGATTATATATAAATATATTATTATTACTACTATTAATGCTTATATATAATAATAGTTATAATTAAACACTTGTGTAGAAAAAAGTGTGTTTTTTTTTTAAAGCTTATAATATACTGTAATAATTTGGGATTGCAACAAGTTATAGGTTTGATTTGTTTGCAGGACATCTCAAATATAAAACATCTTTAGTATAAATAATTTTTTTTGTCTAAAATAGTGGCAAAACCCAACATCCATTCAACTTCATTCAAATAATTCAGATAGTCAGGCCAAGGTCTGCTCCCCAATCAGTCTGCTGTATAATAAGCAGTCATTCAGCACCCCATAACCTTTTCATACCTTGAGTTAAGAAAGAGGTCATGGAAAGGAAATCCTTTGCTTCTAACACTGCTGTGAGCACAAAACCTAAGCTACAATCCTGCACCTGTAGTGACACTTCTAGCTGAACTGTATAAATATTAGGAATGCTTAGCTGTTCCTGATAAGGGAGGCTTATCTCCAATGCAAGTTTGAAATTCAATTTACCAGCCTCTGCAGGGCACCATATAATGTGAGATTCAAGAGTTAAA
>NW_008627961.1:0-14648 GCF_000691845.1 Merops nubicus | reverse complement strand
CCGCACGCCGACCCCTGAGTCCGCCCTGCTCGGAAGCTCTTGGATCTCACCGACCGCCTCATCCTTCATCTCCCTGCTGTCCCGCCTCCCCGCTCCCCTCTCTTCCCCGTGGATGAAAGCTGCCCGGCTGGGGTCACACCCTGTGGGGTCCCACTCAGCTCCCCCGAACGCCTCCACAAAAAAATGGTCCCTGTCCTCTCCCGGTGCCGAGGGAGCTGCTCCTGGGCTCTGTGCTCCATGGCCTCGGCTCCCTGCTCCCGGAGCTCCCTTCGGAAGGGAAGCACCCAGCTCAAAGCACCAAGCTCAAAGCAGAAGGCTCATCCAGCTCTCTCATCAGAGACACTCAGGGACTTTTGGAACCCAGCTCCCGTGATGGTGGACAGGGCAGGGACCACAGACAGGGCACCTGCCAGGCCAAGCCTCCATCCAGCCGTGGGTGTGCTCAAACAGACTGTGGTGTCACCTTGTCTAGAGCAAAGACACGGTGGCTTCACCCCACAGTGGATGGCAGTCACAGCAGGGATTCGAGTGCCCAGCTGGACTCGCCCAGAGGCCAAGGACTTTCTGCACTGTGGAGACAAGAGCATCCTCCCGGCCACAACCACAAGACAGCGCAGGAGCCACCTTGCCACAGCTCCACACCTGGGTCCTGAGCCCTCCTGCCAAGGGCGTTTGCCACACGAAGGGTCTGCTGGGCTGTTGGGACTTGTTCTTGCCCACCAGTCCTCCAGTGTCTGCCTCCTCCTTCTGCCTTTACACCAAAGGGACCTTCCCTCCCTCTGTCTCTGCCCCGATGGCCTCTCCTCATGCAGACATGATGCACGTTCCTCGTGCAGGTCCCAGTCCTGCAGATCCTGCTCCCATCAGCTGTGGCCCACGAGTCCAAGTCCCCCAAACGATGCCATATGGGACAGCAAAACAGGTGAGACAATGATGCCATGAACTCCACTCCTCAGGGTGCAAAGACCCCAAAAACAGCTGTGAAAGGACAAACTTGGCATGTCCCAAGCTGGAACAATGCTGAGCAGCCACCTCTCAGCCAGAGCACCAAGAGCCAACCACTTGGGCAGGTGCCTGAGGTCTCTGAGGACAATTTGGGCAGGCTGGTACCCGCCGCAGGGCAGTCACATCTCCCTGTCCCCTGCCACCCTGCTGACCAGCATCTGCCCTGGCTCAGGATGTCCCCATGCTTGGGCCAGGATTTTCTGGACTCCTTCCCACTGTGGCAAGCACAAGGTGCTCTCCTCAGCTTGGAAAAGCCAGGCAGCCTTTCCTCTCCCATCCACACTCCCTGTTCAGGAGATGGTGAGGTCTCCTGCTAGCACCTAGGGCCTTCACTGACCTGACCTGGTGGCTTGTGCTTGGCAATGAGAAGAGCTGGGATGGGGGCAAGAAGGCAGGACAAAGAGGACAGCAAGTCAAACCACAAGCAAGGGACCTGCACAGCACAGCAAGGGAGCTGTAGATGTTGGCTCTTCTCTGGGCACAGGGCAGACAGTCCCACTGTGGGTGGCTGAAGAGGACAAGCCTGCACGTGGGACCTGGGACTCCCAAGGACTTCCATGGGCCCAGACAACAGGAAGAGCTGGCTCTCTGGACAAAGCTTCCACCTCATCAAAGAGGTTCATTTCTCACTCGAGGACTCTGCTTAGGGCCCAGAGGCCTGTGAAGCTCTGGGTCTCTGCTCTCTGGAGTGGGGCAGGGGGACATTCCAAAGGAGAGATGCTCAGCTCAGCACCGTGGCCCTTTTGAGCCAGCTCCAGATCTCCCTGATGGGTCATGTCCTGCTGTTTCCCAGCATGGCCCTGGCCATATAAGGCCCTAGTGAAGGTCATGAGACCCCACCAGAGCAGACCCCAGAGCTTGGGTGCAGGATCCTCTGTCCCAGAGCCCAGGGGAGGTGGCGTTGGGCCTTTCCTTCTGGGTTTGCTGCCATCTTTGGGGGCTGTAACACCCAAGACGTTGCTGTAACCCCAGACACAGAGCAGCCCTCCGCACACCTTGCTCTCCTCAGCCACTGCCAAGAGCCTGCCAGCCCTTCTCCAGCTCCTTCTGCCACCCTGTGCCCCTCTGTCACCCTCCCCTTCCCAGCTCCCTCGGGCACACAGCCCCAGCAGCCGCTGCCCCCCTCACCAGCACCTCCCTGTTCCTGTATCTCAGGGCTCCCTACTCACCCCACACCAGCTGCTCTGTGCCTCTTTCATGCTGGGACCCTCACCCAGTGCACAGCAGGGCACCCGCAGGCACAGCCAAGCAGCTGGAGCCCCCTTTTGGAGTGACACCCTTCCCTGCCCACCCGGGAGCCCCACCTCCTCCCAGCCCCGAGCATCACACTGGTTTTCTTAGCAGACCCTCACCTGAACTTGGGCACCTCAGAGGTCCAAGACACTACAGGGGTAGCTGAGCTCTGTGCCCAGCAGCCCTGGGATTCAGCAGATCTGTGCCCAGACCACCAGGCAGTGCTGCCTTCCACCCCTCCTTAGCTGAGATATTGCCTGCACACCAGTCACCTCTCCCTGGCCAGCCCCCGACTCCACCCTGCCACCCCGAGCTGGGACGCTGCCCTGCTCCACGGTGCCCACCTTGCAAGCTGGGCACCCCTCCTGTGAGTGGAACCAGCCCCAGCAGCCCCCACCGTGTCACCCACGGTCCCCTCCAGCTCTGCAGGGAGCCGTGGGGACAAGCGGAGGGGGGAGGTCGATCACACACTATTTATTGTTCACGGTTTTACGAATGTACAAAACAAAAACCAAACCATTAAAGGGAAAAGCTCCGAGCAGGAGGTGCTGCTGCCTGCTCTGTTGTCCTCCCTGGGCAGCCCTGCCAGCTCTGGCCTGATCCTGCAGCAGTGCCACCACGTGCTCCTGGGTTTCTACGGCTGCTCACGGTCAGCCTGCACATGGGGGGTTTGAATGTTTTCATCTGCTGGGTTAGGGGCTATTTAGTCTGAAGCAAAAGAGTCTCAGAGACCTTCTCCCTCTCCACAGCTCCCTGAAAGAAGGTTGTAGCCAGGAGCTGCCAGACTCTTCTCTCAAGGAAGAAGCAATAGGACAGGAGGAAATGGCCTCAAGTTGCCCCAGGGGAGATTTAAGTTGGATATCAGGAAAAATTTCTCCACTGAAAACAAGGCCTGGCCCAGGCTGCCCAGGGCAGTGGTGGAATCACCAACTCTGGATGTGCTTAACAGTCATGTAGGTGACTGAGGGACGTGGTTTAGCAGTGGACTTGGTAGAGTTTGGTTAATGGTTGGACTTGATGATCTTAAAGGTCTTTTCCAACCTAAAAGACTCTGTGATTCTACGATCAGTGCTGGGACCCCACTGGCTGGACCCACGCTGGGGAGAGGGGCAGTTCACTGTGGCTGAAGGCAGTCATCAGGAGGAGGAACATCCTCACAGGAGCCACGAGGGTCCTGATTCCTCCAGCACACACACAGCCTTTCCCTGCTGGGAGAGGTGGCCCAGCTCCCTTGGCAGTCTACCACAGCTGGGCCGTGGGCAGCACCAGCGCCAGGGAAGAGCAGAAAGGAGGGTGCAGGGTCATGTCCTGCCACTCTGCCTTGCAACTTGTCCCCAGGGGTGCTGCTGGCACCCCCACAGAGGGTATGGCTCCCCCACAGAGGGTATGGCTCCCTCTCTGCCATGCCATGGCTGTCCAGGGCAGTCCCCTGCCCGCAGGCCACCAGCATGGGACCTTCAGGAGGTGGCTGAGCTGGTGGCACCATTCCAGTTGCAAAGATGAAAGCATTTAAATAATGGATGGGAGCTGAACGACAGGGGTGGCTTATCCAGCCTGCAATCTGCACCCCCAGGGCCCTCAGCCCACTCCAGCACGGGGCCCATTACACGGCTATTTGGCCACCCTAAAGGCATCTGATAGCCAGCCATTACCTGCCCTCTGCGGCAGCCCCACCGATAGCCATCTTTCTTGGTCATGGTTGACCAAAGTCCCCCTGCTTCTCTGTCCCCCCCACTGCCCTGCTGAGCCAAGACCAGTCCCAGTCGACAGCTGGAGGACCCAGCCAAACCCCTCCCCTGCCCTGCCGAGGCCAGCAGCCCCCCTTCTCCCAGGGCTGGGGGGACTTGGGGTCACAGCAGGTTCCTGGTGCAGCTCCTGGTCAATGGAGCTGCACAACTTTTATGGGTTTCTGACCCCAGGTGGGTGCAGCTGCTCCTGCCCGAGTTTTCCTTCTCCTCCGGGTTCAAGAGCAAAGGAGAGCTCAGGGATTGGGAGGAGGGGGAAGTTTCCTAATAAACAAACCCTCGGGGAAGGCTTATCTAGGGCAAGGCAGTGGAAGGAACCAGATTTCAATGTTCCTTCTAAAAGAGAAGGTTGTTCCTCTCCCCATCCCACAGGCACAAGGACACGGCCCCGGCAAAGCTGAGAGGACACCAGGGGTGGGTTTGCTGCATCTCCAGCCAGTTTTCCAGCCATGCTGGTGAGGCTGTGAGCTCCAGCTCGATGCACTGCTGGGGTCAACAGCAAGGGGAGACAGCACAGGGGCAACCCAGGCACCCCAGGGCACAGGGAGGGGGTCACAGTTTGGGGGAATGGGTGGTAGGACGTCATGAACAGCTACTCCTTACAAGCAGGGCAGCCCCAAGCATGAGGTGAAAACATCCCACAGACCCCACAAAAATGCCGTGGCCCCTCATTTCCCTGGCTTGGTGGCAAAGGGCCAGTGGCAAGTTTTGGGAATGGAACGGGACAGTCGCTGCAGGGGAAGGGTCCCTGGGCTGCACGGAGCATGGCAAGGGCTGTGGTGGGCATCACCTCCTCCCACGGCACCCCAGCCTGGCAGGGGGAACCACGGTCCACAGGACGGAGCTGCAAACACCCCAGGGTTTGCCCACAAGTAAAAGATGGGTAGACCCACCTCCGTGCTCAGAGGAAGAGGGAGCTGCCACAGGCGGGCAGGGCGGGCACCGAGAATTGGGGATGATGCCAGCTTGATGCCAGCTCAGCCTCTCGCATGCCCCAGTCAGCAGCTGGGCAGGGGTGTCTGAGCAATTTGGGACCACGAGAATCAGGAGGCGGTGGCAGAAAAGAGAAGGGAAGGTGAGTGCTGGGGTGTCCTGCCCGCTGCCCCTCTGGCCGTGCCCGTCCCCCCCACGACCCACCCGCGGCAGGGCCGGGGCCCCGGGCACTCACTCCTAACCGTGGGCTACCAGGTGGAACCAGCCAGGGAGGAGAAGTGGTTCCTGCCCAGCACAACCAGTTTTCTCTTACCCCAGCGTGGGCAGGCCAGAGCTGGGAGCAGTGGAAAGTTACCAAAGGTGGACTAAAGAAGGGCCAAGGTCGGCCAGGGGATTTCTGAGCAGACGTGTGAAGCTGCAGAGACAACCCAGAGCAGAGCTGCTCTGCCACGGGCAGGAGGGAGGGATGAACCAGCTCTGCAGCCATGGCAGGGCTGAGGGCAGCACGAGCTCTTCGGCTGGGAGCTGAGGGCACCAGCTTGGGAGGATTCTGGAGCTAGAAAGACAAATTGGGAATTGCCCCCAAAGGGTCCTTGTAGTCTCAGGGAGCCTGCCCCAGCCCACCTTGTGCTTCCCACTCAGGGGAGGGCATACAAGGTTTGCTGCCTCCCAAATGACTGCATGCTGGGGGGGTTTCCTCATGACCTGAAGTAAGGAACCGTGGTGGTTTCAGGAGCTCCAAGTGTACTAGAAGGTCCCAGCAGTGCCAGGAGGAACAACATTCTCTGTCTCTTCCTCAGTCATTCGTGTCTTTGCCTCTTCTTCTCAGTCTTGTCCCTCCCTTTGCTTGGAAGCATCCACACACTGGGAGCAAGCAGGGGAGGATGCTGGCTCCCCTTGGGGCACAAATGTCACCCTCAGGGCTGGTGGCACACTGGATGTGCTGAGACCTGGCAGGGGGCTGATCTGCAAGGGCAATGCAGCTACACGGATGGACTGCCTGCTCTCACCCAAAACTGCAGCTCTTTTGGAGGAACCACAAGCCCTCCTCATCCTCCCGGGATCCCCTCTGTGGGAGGAAGAGCAGCACAGCCCAGGCAGCCCAGAAGGATCACTCCAAGCATTGGCTGTGTCTCTTCATGGATCCTCTGGTCCCAGTAGTTTGTGGCAGCAGCACTTCTGCCCCCCATTGCTCTCCCCATCACAACCACCGTGGTGGTCTCACTGCCCCCAGGCACCTCACCGTGCCTGGTGACTGTCCCCTGGCTCTGCCAGGACACTGCTGCAAACACCTGCACCCCTGGCAGGCCCAGTAGACCAGGTTATTGCCTGGACTTGATCTTAAAGGTCTCTTCCAACCAAAACAATTCCGTGATTCTGGCTGCAGCTCCAGAGCTGCTCAGGCAGTGGCCGCATCTTCCATCCCCCCGTGGCACGCAGCCAGCGTGGGGGAGTGTCGAGGAGCAGCTACCCCATCTCCTCAGCTTTAAGTCAGGAAAAAAAGAGTACAAAAAGCTCCAGAATTTCCCCGCTGCGTTCCCCCCTGCCCACCCGTTATCAGAATTGGAGGTTTCCTCTCCCTGCTCCTGGATGCCTCCAAACGGATCCTTTCTCTGCACGCTTGCCCAGGGCAGAACCACTCTACCCTTGGAGTCGGATCAAAGGCCCACGGAGGGAAGCACTGAGGGTTTAAGCACTGCAAAGAGCTGGGGCGGGTGAGAAAAGCCTCTGGCTCTCACCAAGGCTGGTGCTCCCCAAAGGCAGCTGAGAGCAGCGGGGAGAGGGTTTCCCCTGCAGGCTGCCAGGGAGGTGTGCTCAGCTCCTGCCTCGCAGGAGGAGCAGCAGGGGAGGCCACGCTTGCTGGGGCCACGGTGACGCAGGAGATCCTGGGTAGTGCTGAGGCACCAGGGCTGGGTGCCCCCCACTGCTGCACCCTTGGGGTGTGGGGGAAGATGTTGAGGGTTGAAGGGTTGAGAGGGAAGGAGGAAATATTCCTGCAAGGCAGGAGCTGCCTGGAGACCCAGGAGTGCCTGCACGGCCATCCCTGGCTCCCTCATCTCAGGCAGGGGCTGCTGCAAAGCCAAAACACCCACGTTGTTTTCCTGGATCTGGGGCCACAGCCAGTGTTGTTTCCTGCCTAGTTCTAAGTGTGCAGTACCTAAGGATGTGGGTAGCTGGCACACCAGCATGCCAGCCTGGCCACTTCTCTGCCAAGACCCAGAGCAACCCTTCCTGGAGGACCAAGCAGCCCAGTACTGTCCATAAGAGGATGCTCCTGGCACACGGCTTTGCTCCAGGAACACCCATGCCTGGAGGTTCAGAGGTGCCCCTGGAGCTCCAGAGCCCTCCTCACCAGGCTGAACACAGGGCCATGTTTGCAGAAAGCTTCTGCTCCTCTCCCATTCCCATGGGGGTTTGGGGTGTTGTCCCTTGCCCAGGACATGAGGACACTTCACTTTCCTCCTACCACCCCACTGGAGCCAGGGTGGGGAGGCTGCAGGAGCCAGGCTGGGATGGAGGCAGCCAGGCTGGTGGGACCACTGCCCAGCTCCCACAGCCCCTGGGACAGCCCTGGTGCCTGGGATGGGTGGGGAAGGGGGTGGCAATGGGGACACTGCCACCAGAGCCAGCTGGGGCTTGCCCACGGGGCTGCTCCTGGCAGGAGAGGGGCTTTGTGCCAGTGCCCTGCTGTGCTTCACAGCTTTTGGCCCTTCCACTCGGGCTCGACAGGGAGCTGGATGTCTCAAAGAGGATTAAACTCCTAATCCTTGTGTGAGCCTGGTGAGAGCGGGAGGCTGCAGAGGAACAGAGCAAGGGAGAAGCTGAGGCTTTAGCTCAGCCCTTATCAGACCCTGGAGAACCTTCTCCATGGGTTAGCTAACCAGCAGCAGGGGTTCCGAGGTGACCATGCCTGGCAGAGAACAGCACAGGGGCAGCTTTAGGGATCAGAGCAGTTACCACGTTCCTCCCTGGAGGGAATTCTGTGATGTCTGAAGAGGAGCTGACTTCACAGAACCCCAGCATAGAGGTTGGAAGGGACCTCTGAGGACCATCTCATCTAAACTCCCTGAGCCAGAAGGGTCACTCAGAGAAGGGTGCCCAGGATCATGCCCAGGAGGGTTTGGAATCTTTCCAGAGAAGGAGACTCCACAACCTCTAATAATCTAATATCTAAGGAGTGTGTATCAAGAGGCTGGGGCCAGACTCTGGTCAGCGGTGCCCAGCAACAGGCCAAGGGGCAACGGGCACCAACTGGAACCCAGGAGGTGCCACCTGAGCAGGAGGAGAAGCCTCTTTGGTGTGAGGGTGCAGAGCCTGGAGCAGCTGCCCAGAGAGGCTGTGGAGTCTCCTGCTCTGGAGAGATCCCAAACCCTCCTGGCTGTGACCCTGGGCACCCTGCTGTGGGGGAGCTGCTGGAGCAGAGGGGTTGGATGAGGTGATCTCCAGAGGTCCCTTCTAAACCCTGCCATGCTGGGAGTCTGTGTGACCCTCAGGGCTGGAGAGCTCTGACATCCAGCATGGACCTCAGCTACAGGAAGGATTCATTGCACCACGACCATCAACACTGCTCTGACACTGTGCCCAGCCTTGTCCCCTGGGCCTCTCCCCACCCACAGAGCTGTGCTCCAGGCAGGGAAATATCCTCAGCTGATGGGTTTGGGCTTTTCTCACAAGTGTGTCACTAGGTGGCAATGAGACTGTCTCACCCAAGGAATCTCCTGCTGGCTCCCTGCACACCCTTTCCCCGGGCACGTGGACTGGCAGAGACCCAGGGGCTGCACGTTCCTTGTGGACATTCAAGCAAGAGCTGCTGCCCCTGGGCCAGGGGAGGAAAAGCCACAAGGGGAGAGGTTCACCACACAAGTAATGTGCTCCAGGAAAGGCTGAACTGGAGCCAAACTCTCTTCCCCTTGGTCCAGCTCCAGCACCAGCAGCCTGCCCATGCCCTCATCCTTGAACCCTGCAGCTCTCGGTGTCAGCGTGGGCATGGGCTGTCCTGCCATGACACAGGCATCTCCTGGGGTCCGGGGGTGGCTTTCAAACAGGCTGTGACAGAGCCACGGTCCTGCAAAGGTGAACGGGAGCCCCAGGGCCAGGCTGTGTTTGTTTATCCTGGTGATGGAGCACACCACAGTGAAACAAAAGGTCAGACCCTGTTGCCCTGGGAGATGGTTTTTGAAGCTGCCTACCGTCCTGCTGGGGCTCGGATGGAGCGGCCACCACTTGTCATGGCAAGTTATTTTTGTAATTTTGGCTGGTAATAGGCCTGGAGCCACCCCCCAGATGCTGTGAGCTTTGGGGATACACTGATACAGGACCAGAAGAGCCCTAAACACAGAGGAGCACCCAGCCCTGGGGCTTCAGCAGCAGATCCCCATCCCACAGCTCCTGCAGCCAGCCACACCCCAACCTGCTTCCTTCATCTGAAAGACCAGGCACATGCAGCCCCTCCAAGCATCCCAAAAGGTGAGAGGAGTCCCATCCAAACCTCACTGACCTTTGGCCCACCAGAGTATTGAACAGACACAAACTTCTTCACACCTTGGCCAGGTTTTAGCTGGATGCTTTGATCTTGCTGTGGGCAGGGGTGGACTGAGCACAGTCTCAAGGCACCATCAGGGAGGGAGGGCAGGCACCGACCAGACTCCTACAAGCCAGTCCCAGCTGACTCTGCTTTTCCTCCTGACCTTCTTTCTTTGAGCTGAGCTGGTAAACACCCCCGTCAACTCCAAACAAGGCCTTGCCCAGCTGGGGAGAGCCAGGGTTGAGCAGCTTGGAGATGGAGGGGGGGGGCTGTGCCCACAGGTCCTGGCTGATCTGCCTCTTCCTAGAGCTTCTCCATCACTGGACCTCAAAGCTTGACATGGCCAAAACCTCCAGCCTCCTTTTTACAAGTGGGGAGACCGAGGCACACAGCCACACGATGCCCAGGCTGGGAGCACACGGGGAGGCAGTGAAGGGGTGAGACAAGGCAGGGGCCCTGATTCGGGGTGTGAGCATCCCTGTCCCACCCCAGCAGCTCCATCTCCCACTAAGGGTGAGGTTCAGCAAATCAGCCCTTTCACCTCTAGAGAAAAGCCCCAACTCGTGTTTGCAGCTACAGAAAAGCCCCAACTCATGTTTGCAGCTGGGCACCGTGGGGCTTCTCCTCCCTCTGGCAGGAGCGGGTGGATGGGACACGGCCAGATCCTGGGGGAAAGGCACCTTCTCCCTGGGCATCAGGCTGGCAGGGAACAGAAACAGCGCAGATCAGCCCTCGTCTCGCTGCTGCTGGTTGTCAGCACAAGGAGCTTTTGTGTTTACCTGGACTCGAGGGCAGTCGCCCGTCACTAACAACACAGCAGCCCTGGGCCCCGCAGCCTGGCGAGGCAGCAGGACGCAGCCGGCGGGAGGGCAGCGCTGCCAGGGAAGGACGGGCACCCCCGGGACCTCAGCACAGAGGTACAGGGGCTGCTGGGCTGGGCTCGTGGCCACACGTGGTCGCTGGCCTGAGCTGCGCTGAGGACAGTGCCAGGGCCCTCAGTGTGGGCTTAGACCCACGGTGGAGACACCATCAAGGGTCTGAGGGCGGCTTTGGGTGCCCAGCGCCCGGGAAGCGAGGTGGTGAGGGGGGTGTGGTGTTGGCACGTCAGCTCCAGGGTGGTGACTCGGTTTCCCCACCTGTAAAATCCCATTTCTTGTATCTGGAACTCTGTCCAGTTCTGAAGGGGAACCCCAAAAAGAAGTCGTGGGGTGGGGTGGCAGAGGGCTTGCAGGTCTCTGCTGCTGGAGACACAAAGCACAACCACTTTGGGGAAGAAGGTGGCAAAGCTGTTCCCAGGCCCCTAAACGAGCAGAAATTAGGTTCCCTCTGTATTCACTACCCTACCCTATGATCCCTACCCTCACATATTTGCATTTGCTAGCTCTGCAGGTGTTCAGGAGGTGATTTTAGACAATGGTGGTGTTTGCACACAGGAAGGACAATCTGCACCCAGCATGACTTAGCTCAGCCCAGCTTCCTTCAGCTCTGCTTTGGGGAAGTGTCACTTCTGCAGCTGTGGGACAGAGGGTGATGAAGGTGGAGTGGTGGCTTGCAAACAACTCAGAGCAGCCGAGTGTGTCCATTATAATATTAATTATAATGACATTGAAAGCAACGTTGACTTCTGCCTCTCCAGAAACTTTAAAGAGGTCCCATTTCTCTTACCATTTCTGTTACCAGCTCTTGGCTGTGTGCTCTGAGCCGTGCTCCAGCCAGCCCCTGGAGACCACATGGCAGAGCCAGGCTGTCATGTCATCCCTGCCTTTTCTGGGGACTCTTTCCTTCTGGTTTTAAAAGAGAAAGAGAGTGGGCAAAAAAGAAATTGTGATTCTTGAGGTGAGTCTCTCAGGTCTGAAAAAATTGTGTAGGTTAAACACGTCCTTTGGAGCAGCATCTCCCTTCTTCCTGATGAGCTGTCGGCAGTCTCAGGAATAACGTCTTTGGGTGGGGCAGGGGCTGTCCTTAGCAAACACACTTGATGGCCCATCAAGTGGGACATCTGACCCATACGGGAGTGGAGGAATAGTCCTCCTCAGTTTCTCAAGTGTCAGCATGGACTGAACATGGTTTGGAGAGCTGAGGTTTATGGAAAATAAGGTTAAGAAGCGTTAAAGATCTGAGAGAAGCCACTAATCTCAGGAACTGGAGAGGTGGAGATCTCATCCAGTGTGCCTACACACAGGGCTCTCCTTCACGCATACATCCTCAGGCTAAGCTGTTGTTGAAGCTGATGGACCTTTTTGGTTGGTTCCTCCAGCTGCAGATCCAGCTTGGGGACTTCCTTACTTCTGTGCCATGGTCCCTGTTTGTCTTTATACCCTGAGCACATAACTAGCTGGTGGGGCTGTGATATGGACTCTGTTGCATTGGAGTGAATCCAGACTAGCACCAACACCATGAGCCCGGACAGAGAGCCAGCACCTGAGCTCAGAGCGTGTCTCCAGAGATGGCAGGGACAGTAACAGTCCTACTGCTTCCCCAAAACAGGTATGAGAGATTGGTCATGGACTACACCCTGCAGATGAGCCAGCAAAAGGAGAAGCTTCTGAAAACCATCTACAGCCTTCAGCTGAAGTCCATCGCCACTCTCCAGACAGCCAGCCCGCTGCTGAGCAGCCGGCGTGGAATGGGCATGGTGACACAGCACCAAGTCCACCAGCTGGCAGATAAGGCCAAGAGCCTGTGTGGAGATCTGGACAACATCAAGAACCTCCTCCACTATTGCCAGGACAACCTGGTGCGGGAGATCCCCAACCCCGGGGGCAGCCGCTACGGGGGGGTGAGCGGGATCCACCGCTCCCCGGACGGCTCCACCTACGTGACAGCCGAGGGTGCTCCCTGGGTCCACGTCCTGGGCAGCACGGGCCGAACCCTGCGCTCCCTGCCCTGCCAGGACCCCGGGAAGGGAGGAGGCACCTTCCTGCCCGAAGACGTGACGGTGACCCGGGCAGGAATGGTGGCCGTGGCCGACATGACGAATGGAGCCGTCTGGGTCTTCAACCCCCACACCGGCCTCTCTAAGGGGGACTGGGTAAAGATCAGAAAGGTCGGTTCCCCCAGGGGTATCGCAGTGGACTCCGTGGGCAAGATCTTGGTAGCAGACTATGCAGAAGGCCAAGTGCACAGCTTTGCCCTGGACCACGCCTTCAAGGTGCTCCACGCCCACTCCGTGCCCGACCTGCAGGGACCTCGCTACGTCAGCCCAGCGCCCAGCGGGGGCTTCGTGGTGAGCGAGGAGTGTGGAGACGTCAAGGTCTTCACGAGCAGCCGGAGGCTCCTCTGCTCCCTCAGCAGCAAATACGGACACCGCTTTGGCAACCCCGCTGGGGTCTGCGTTGACGTGGATGGCAGCGTGCTGGTGGCAGACGAGCAGCTCCGTACAGTCCACTTGTTCCCAGAGCACGGGGCTCCTGTCTGCCTGGTGTCCGCGGGGCTGCGGAGGCCTGCTGGCATGGCTTGCTCTCCCTTCGGGCACCTCTTCGTGGCAGACGCAGGGGAGAACTGTGTCAAAGTCTTTAAGTACTGTGTGAGGCCCCCTTACCACCTTCCCAACCCTGGGGCACCGTGTGGTGACCCCAGCCTGGTTCCACTGCAACCCCGTTGAGCTCTGGGTCTGCGGGTGGGCTGTGGGCTCCACTGCTCCCACAGCTGGGCACTGTCCCCATACTTGACTGCCTCATTGCCCTCGGGCTTCTCCAGAGGGCACAAGCAAGGACTAGACCAGCTCTGAGTTTCTCAGACCCTTCAGAGTCGCTAAAGGAGGACTGAGCTCCTCAGCATTGGCCACGTGTTGGTGCCTTGGCGAACTTGTTATCACCACACCCTCGAATCCTTGTGTGTTTTTGCAAAGATAATGTAGATCTCTCTCTTGCCTGCACACTGTCTTTACAGGGCCATGGTTCCACCTCCCTGGTGCCAGAGTGTGAGTGGAGGGGTAAGGCCAGGCTGGAGCTGGCAGCCATGGTCTGTCTGACACCTTGAGTTTGCAGCAGACTTCAGGAGAAGGGTGAAATGATGACAACTCCTTCTGTGCTGCATTCCTGACCTCTACAGGGAAGCAACAACTACTACACGGAGTAACTTGCACGTGGGCATGGGGGACGGCTCAGAGCAGCCCAGGTCCTGCCGGGAGGACCTGGCAGCTGCAGCTCTATCAGCAGAGGCCAGGGGAAGGCAGGCAGGGTGTGGTGGCAGAGGGAAGGGTGTTCTCCTCACCCTCCTCCAGACCTCAACACTTGCATGGCTCCTTGGCCTCTGCTGATGTCCAGGGCCTGAGCCCAGCCACCACCTCTCAACCCAGAGGAACCCCAGAGAGGACCCCTTCTCTTTCCTGGCCTTGGAACAAGGGTTATGAGACGATAGATACCCTGTGGTGCCCTCCCAGACCCTCTCTCCCAGCAGAGCGAGGCCACCCCAGGACCAAGCTCACCAGCAGGGAGGGAGTCTCTGGTTTGCAGGAATAGGGACAAGCTTGTCCCACCCCCTTCCTTCACTTGAGCACCCAACATCTCCCCACCTTATTCCCAATTCTGTGGCATTCAATGGAAAAAAATCAAAACTTTTCCTCTACCTTGTGAGGCTTGCAGCCCCCACCTCCACCTCTTTCTCTTTCCATGGTGGACCCCCTGAGGTTGCCCAGCGACCCTCATGTCCCCAACCCACTGCACAAGCTTGTCCCACCCCCTTCCTTCACTTGAGCACCCAACATCTCCCCACCTTATTCCCAATTCTGTGGCATTCAATGGAAAAAAATCAAAACTTTTCCTCTACCTTGTGAGGCTTGCAGCCCCCACCTCCACCTCTTTCTCTTTCCATGGTGGACCCCCTGAGGTTGCCCAGCGACCCTCATGTCCCCAACCCACTGCTGGCTCACAGGAGAGAAACTCCTGGGCACCAGCATCTCCACCCACAGGTCTTGGCTAGGCTGAGGGCCCACTGAGGTCATGAGGATGGGGACAACAGGGTCCCATGAGGAGAGGTGAGTCCCTGGACCTCAGGCATGGGGGACAATGGGGTCCTGTGAGGAGAGTTCCTGGACTTTGGAGAAGGGGGGCAACGGGGTCTTATGAGGAAAGCTGAGTCCCTGGCCTTGGTGGATGGGAAACAATGGTTCCTGTGAGGAGAGCAGGGTTCCTGGCCTTTGGGTATCGGGGCCAATGGGGTCCCCTGAGGAGAGGTAAGCCCCTGGACTCCAGGAATGGGGGGGG
>NW_008627960.1:42275-42559 GCF_000691845.1 Merops nubicus | reverse complement strand
CCCCCGCTCGCATCGGGGGCACCTTTCCAGCGCCCCTCGACGGCATTTTCGGCCCGTCTCTTGCAGCTGTTCCAGCTCCGTGGTGGACCCTTCGGAACCCAAGGGTGCACGCTCGGGGCGGACAGGGCATCGCCTCGTCCAGGATGGGGACAGAAGGACCCAGGGGCTGAGGGCACAGTGCTCCCCTTTGGTCCCAGAGCTCCGAGACGACGCATAACGCCTGTCCCTCGCAGAGACTCCCGCACTCCTCTCCAGACCCTTCGCCCTCGGGGCTCCGTGTGTCG
>NW_008627960.1:35935-40935 GCF_000691845.1 Merops nubicus | reverse complement strand
CACTGTGGCCAAAATGGCACTACTTCTGCATGTGAGCTCTCAAAATTTTAATAGGTGTTTGCTTCACTTATTTTAAAGACCAGGGAATGACTTCTGAGAAGTTATTTCTTCTGGTGGTGGCAAGAATTGCTGATAAGTTTTAAAAAGCAAGCAAGTAAGCAAACAATCCTTTCTCTCCCTCTTGCCTTGCTCTCCTGCTTGACTCATCCCTTTCAAGCCAGTAAAGCTTTTCCTGAGCACCCAAGGGAAAAGTTTGCAGCAGTTAGGCTTCCTTGCTCTTGTGGTCAGCAGAGCTGGATTTTTTTTTTTTTTCTATGCAATGCTTCTGAGCACTTGAGTTGGGATCTGAGGTGTTCTTTGATTTGATCCTGAGAACCTAAGTGAGATGTATTCCTTGGAAATTCCAGTCTTTTTGCCAGTCTTTGAAACAGTCTGAAAAATAATTTTTATATGGAGTGGGGAAATTTAGACTTCACAAATTTTGCCTACCTTTAGCTCCTAGGCTGGCAGAGTCTGCCCTTGAGGGTTAGGCTGAAGAATTTGGGCTGACTAAAAGGATCATAGAGAAATGGCCATCTCCGTGTGTCCTGAAGAGCCCGAAGCCCTCTGCAAGAGCCCAGCACTGGGCTAGTCTTGGTGCGTCGTTATTCATGTGTACAGGTTATTCTGGGTGCAAATGCTCGTGAAGGGATATGGAACAAGCCTCATTGTAGGAGAATATTTCTGCCAGTCTTTTTCACTGAAGAAGTTTCCTTTTGTTGTTTGAGCCTGTACTCAGTGAAACCTTCAGACCCAACTGTTAGCACTGCAGGACAGCTCAACACTTGTGGAGAACTGAGTCTGCAATTTGGAAATCAAGAACCAAGAATTGTCTTAGGAAGTCCTGTGTGAACATTTACATTCAGCTAGTGACATATACCACAAAGAGGAAATCTTGGGCTGGCCTTAGCTCTTCCTGGAAAAGATCAGTCTTCCCAGAAGGACAGACTGCCACTCTGACAAAATCACCACTGAAATTATCTAACTCTCTCATAACAAGGATAATCACATCATTACGTGCCAGGATTTGCAATCCAACTATTGTCCTATCACTTGTGTAAATACAGAGCAATAGGGACCAGTGTGGGCTTATTTATTTAGTTATTTATTTTTTAAATCGGTAAGCTCTCTTGAAATCAAGATATAAGAAATTTGGATTTTAAGTTGCTCCAGAAGCCAGTTCAGATTCCATCTGCTGTGTTGGAGACCAGCGTTGCCTTCTTGCTGGACATTTGGCTCATAATGTGGATCAACATTGCCATCCTGTGGCCGAGAGGATGAACTGTAGCGACTGGTAGATAGCAGGGAATCAGCCTGGTAGTCTCCAGCCTTCTGGTAGACGGGCTAGTTTTCTTCCTTGAAGGAGGTCTTTATTTGATTTATAGCAATGTTGAAAAAATATATACCGGTGGCTTTTCTTGGTCCACCACCACAGTGCTTTCTCTCTAGGTCATGCAGACCAATCACTTCGGAATATCATTTTCCAAGCACATATTTCCACTGGCTTTCTGGATATTGATTTTACTTTGTTTTCTGTGGTGTAGCTTCACAGTGAGTATTTAGAGTATTGAGTCATCAGTGATAAAAGTTTTTCAGATGTTAGTTTCCCGCTTTTTTTTTTTTTTTTTAAATCACTGAATTATGAGAGAGAGATACCAGGATTTCAGTCAGGTCCTTTCAAAACCTGGTGGTTAAAGTAGATTCAGTGACTGTTTTACCCTGGGCAATCAGACTTCTCTGCAGAGAGTTTGGCAAACCCCTAATGGCATCGTCTAGCTTTCACTATGCACACCCATGTTTCTTCTTTAGCCAGTAAAGTTCAAGGTATGCAAGGAATTAAAGTCAGCTCAAACTTAGATTGTATGTGTGTTGTCAATACTGGGCTTCAGCTTGAGTAAATCTGCTGGCTTCAGTGAGTTTACATCAAGTTATGGTTTGATGGAGCAGTGTTAGTAACCAAACCTGATGTATTCATTCACAGCTGAGATTTGGGTGGTTTAGGACAAAAAGGGCTGCTCTGCCATAAGGAAGGTAAAAAAAGCCAAATAAGTGGATACAACAATTAGGTGATCATAAAAAAAAAAACCCAAACCATGATAAGTGTACCTTCTTGTTGTCATGGGAATGACTAAACTATCTCTTGCTCAAAAGTGTGAAATTGTTCCTGTACTAAACTTTGACATGTGACATATGATATGCTGGTGATGGGACTCCAGCATGCTTGAGTCAAATGCATGATGTAACTAAATCCAGTTCAAATAGAGTTTGAATACGGATGATGGTGAATCCTTAGCCCATTATTCCGTCTTTCACAGTGAGGACATGTTGCTCTGGGTCTTGATGAGATTAATGTGTCACTGAGGAAAGATCAAAGCTCAGGGTTGTGAAAGAATAGCCATAAGGAAAACGCAAATTTGGTTAAGTGCTTGTGGTTTTAAACTTTAACAGTAGACTGAGGCACTCAACTCTTATTGATTTCTATGGCAGCCCAACCAAGACAGCTAATTCAAAGTAGTGCTTTGGAGATACCATCACCTGTACTTAGACCAGTACAGTCATGGGGCTTCAGTCCTCACTTACACACATAGCTCTGCAACAATGCAAGTTCACTTCAGCAGAGCTTGTGCAGACTGGTGTGCAAGCAATGAGCTAACTTTGTTTTTTCTCCATCTGTGCTGTGTCACTTGCCCTGAATAGTCTGGAAAAACAACATGGAAGGGAGAGAGGTCTGCCTTTTCAGAGAGAAAAGGCAGAAGAAAATTTGGCAGACAGTAGGGTAACATTGTCTTGTGGATATTGGGAGTATAGGAGTCAGATCAATAAAGCAGACCATGGTAAGTCTTTAAAAATCTACAGTGGTTTACTTTATCAGAAAAAAAAATACAGGGTATAAATGTGATAAAACGAGTCAGGAGGCTAAAACTGAGGGACTTCTTTGATATCCAAGAGTCTTATCAATGGGAGACATACACAAACACATGGCAATTATTGCTAATTGAAGAATCGGGCAAAATGCCTCGTCTCTGCTGGAATGTTGTTGGCTGAATTTCTGAAGTTGTTTGTACATGTTTTTGAGGCTGGTAGTTTGTAATTGTTCTAATCCTGCTTTTGAGACCTTTATGTTCGATTAGGGTATCAAATACTTTCTGCTTTGCAAAGGCGCGCTGTCAGCTCTACACGCTGCGGGAGGGAAGTAGGACTAGTTCAGAAACACCTCTTGGCATCTTGTGAGCATTCAACTCCCATATGGCACTGGCATAGTTGCAATAACTAGATGCACCTACTTGCATTCCTATCTCAGCATTTGGAACTGAATACCAGAGGGTGAAGAGAAACTCTCTAGAACCTTTGAAAAGTAGTCTCTGTCTTGGCACATCACCCTTTATTTTGCTCCTTGATCTGTGTTTCAGATTAGGGGGTCTTCAGTGCAGTCTTTTTTAAAATCTATATTTGCTTTAGGCCATATCCAGTTACTATTACAGTCACCAACAAAACATCCATTGATTTCCATGGGAGCAGGGACTGTAGGACCTTCCCCTTTGGAAATTATCTAGTAGATCGCTTGAGGGTTTTAAGTAGAAATGTCATGATGTGGCACAAAGTTTACATATGCTTATGCCATTGTTTCCTCTTTAAGACTGATGGTTTAGGATTGTGTGTTTGGAAGGTAAAATTGTCGCATTTAATCTATGACTCTCCATACCGTTGGGGAGAAGAGATCCTCTGCAAATGACACTGCTAGTCTACAGTCTGTCATGGATTTATTCCACTAGAAAATGTCAGCATATGTTTTGAATAGCTTGTCTCTCAATCAGGGAAATTCTTGCTAAACAAGCAATAAACAGTATTGTACTGCATTGTATTCAGTAAGCTATATATATACATATATACAATGGCAAAACAAAAATAACACTCAGGATTGTACTATGTGTAGCTTCAAAATACGCTTTTTCTCCCATGAAAGCTGCTTGCAGCTGAAAGGTCAGAACTTACTGCATGAAGCCAATGCATCCTCACCAATGCCTTGTGAGGGTGCTGCCACTGTGCAGGGGTGTTTCTATGGGCTCAGTCCCAGAGGCTGCAGGGAGCAATCGAACTGCTCACAGGCTGTTGGAAAGGGAGATGTGCCAGGACTCGGCTCCTTGTGCTACTGATGAAGAGAAGGGGTTATGGTGCCTGAGCTACATTCTACGTGCTGGTGATGTGTCCATGGCCTCACGTACCTCATGGGAGGTGGTGCAATGAGTCTCAATGAGTTGCAGGTGTGAGACGGGGTCCCCGTGCCATTTGTCTCCATGACACCATGTAGGGCATGCTAGGGCACTCTTCTACTGTTGCTAGTCCATTAACTGGTTCTCTCTTGCCTTTTCCTTTCTGTTTCAGTTGTTGGTAGCTATGGGTACTTCCCCACGGACGTTCCTGATCCTGGGATGTTTTCTCACAGGTAATGTTCCTCAGTACTCTAAGCCTTTCCACCCTTATTTCTTCGTAAAGTCGTATTTGCTTTGATTGTGCCCACAATAACAAATACCAAATGGTTAACAGCTGGCTACAGACTCAATTTTTTCTGCCCTTCCCTTTCATAGGCTAAGACAAGAACTACCAAGAAGGTAGTACTTGTGCTAGCCTATGCTGGCCACTTTGGCACCCCTACAACTTCTATAACCCCCTGCCTGGTTTGTCTGGCTGTGCAGGGAAAGTGAGCCTGTCTACTTGCAGCTGCTCCAGCCCTCTCCTGCTGGGGTTTCTCCAGCAGCACGGCGCAGGCGAGGCTGCCTGTGTGGGCTCCCGCATCCTTCCACGCCACATCACCTAACCGCACTCACCGGGGCTGCCGGCCGAGCCTCCCGACATCTGCTGAGCAAATGGGGCTGGGAGGGGAGGGCAAGGTGTGCCACAGGGTGCCAAATATAGAAGGGGCCTGGAGACTGAGGTAATAAGTGTGGGAGTGAGAAACTGGT
>NW_008627960.1:0-35904 GCF_000691845.1 Merops nubicus | reverse complement strand
GCTGGTGGTTTGTTGCACGGAGCCCACTTACACATCGTGGTTCTAACTGCTTGTTTATTGTGGACTATCTGTTTTGTACAGGTAATTCGATAGACTGAAACAGCAAATCTGTTTCCCTGGTGGATTCCCATTTTCTTTTAGGGTGTGGCTCCTCTAATTTTCCTTCTGAGAGTCGAACATACACCAGCCCACATACAAATTTTTTAGGCTTTCACATCTGAGCCTGTAACTGGAGATTGTATCTGAAAACCAGGGTTATGTACAACATCTAGTTCAGTGAATTACAGTTTTATTTGGCTATAAGCCTTCTGTACATTTTGGCTAGAAGTAGACCTGCTGCACAAATTTTTGGTCTAAGCCCCTGCTCCGTCCCTTTGCAGAAATAGAAGCCAGATGTAAAATGCAGGTGTTGGTCTTAGGAAGCGGTTTCTAAATATTGGTTGTGAGCTTATCTGAAGGATGACAGAACTACTGTTCTCCTGATCATTGCGAAAAGGAGCTGTAAGATGCCTGCAACTCATCAGCCAGGGTGGGGGTTTCACTGGTCTGCAGCAGAGTCCCCCCAGTCAGGGCTGGGAAGCTGAGGTGTGGATTTGGAACCATCTCTAACCTCACCTCTGTCTTTCACCTCTCGATTTGACAAACAGAAGTCAGCAAGCAAATCTTAGCATTTCAAAGGGAAGCCGTTTGCCATCCCTTGGGCAAAGCTCTAGCCTTTAACAAGGGCAAATTTCCTGGGAAATCATCATGTCTGAAGGCTGCTCTGGATCCACACCACTTTTTTTCACACCCCTGTGCCAAGGCTGTTCTGTGTGCTCATATGCTATTTATTCACGTCTCTTTGCAGGACCGTTCCTAACATTCTGCCAGCTTCCTCTGCCGACTATTGTTCCCAATACGAATGAAATGGTGGTACAGCTGAATTCCAATTTTTCGCTCAAATGCTCTGGAGACAGCGAAGTGAGCTGGCAGTACCCGGTGACTGAGGGAAGCCACAGGATAGACATAAGACATGAAGAAAACAACAGTGGCCTCTTCGTGACAGTGCTTGAAGTAGGAAATGCCTCAGCTGCTAACACGGGCTTATATGTTTGCTATTACAACCACACTCAAGTGGAGGATGGGGAAGTGGAAGGGAAGGACATCTACATCTATGTGCCTGGTAAGTGGGGGATGCCACAACCATACCCAGAGGTTTTGATGGGAGAACTGAACTGTAGATGTTCAGAAGACATGTATTGCTGGTGGCAATTTGCTGTTAGAGGAAGATAAATGACCCTAAAGCCACTTCCTACCTTGTAAATCAAGACCAGCCCCTGTGAGTCTATGGATGTGTTCCTCTTTCTTTCTGCTTTCATGTTTTTGTTAAGCATTAGTTCTGAAGAAGGGGGATGAATTCACAGCTTCAGAGCTGAGATCTTTGGACCATCAAGGCCTGGGTGGTGGGCCTCGGTGGCCAGGTCATCTCATCTGTGAAAGCACATCCAGCCTTCAGGTTTGCCTGTCCTCTAGGTGGGGACTAACATCAACACTAGTCCTTTCAGGAGTGACTTGGGTGGATGTCTTAGAGCGTGTACTGACCAAACCAGTACCATGTCCGACACTAAAGCAGTTTCCAGATGAGGAAGGCCATGTCTCATTCTTAACCTAAATTAGGCTTGAACTGAGAACTGGAAAAAACTCATGTGTGCACAGGTCCCAGGAAGCGTGAAGCAACAGAGATGTCTTGAGGGTGGCTCCACAGAGGAGGGTGAAATGAGAAGTGTTATTGCTGGTCAATCTGATGCAAGATTAAAAATATGGTGCTACCATGCAGTGCCCTGTAATTTTCAAAGCAAACACAGCCTTCCCGGGCCCTGGGCTGCCTCTCTCTTTAGTGGTGGAAAACCTGTTGGACGCAAAAAGAATGACATCCCTTCTTTTTGGAAGTACCTGTCCCAAACTTTGCCCTCCTACTCCCTTGTTCCAACCAGAAATCTGTTTAAAGGATTTTTACGCTATCCATGAGAAGAACTTTATTGTCACAGCTGAGATAGGCACCAGAGGCTGAGCCACAACTGACTGCCTTTGTAAAGCCCTGTCTGGTTGTTTCCTCGGCATTGGCTGGGATTCAAGGGATGAGTGGCACAGCTGCAGGGCCAGGAAAGATCAAGCCGGTAGATTTGCAATAAATATTTTGAATAGGAAACAAAAGAGAGAAGAAGAGATTGCAGATCATCCTGCAAAACTGCAGTATGCTGTGTGAAGACGATGATGTCTGCAACTGCAAGGAAGAATGTGGAAGGGGAAAATATTGGGAGGCAGTAACAGGACTTGTTTTAAAGGCTATTTTGCAGTGATGTTCCGTTTTTGCAGTTTGTGATGTGTGATCCAAGGACAGTGATTCTTCCAAGTCTTTTTCTCCACTTCCCACAACAAATGTAAAGCATTTGTGTTCATTCTTGAAACAAGATGTTTCAGCAGAGGCTGCAGGCTTTGGAACATGTATCCCAATTTCCAAACAGCTCTGACCAAATCACCAGAAGAAGTTGTTGTTGTTAAGCAGTCTTGTAACTCATTCAGTGAAGGAATATAAAGGCAAGAGATGGAGATTTCTTCAAGAGGGATTTTCTGTCTGTTTTTTAAAAGCCTCTAGACGTCAGCCTACCAGATTTGCAGGACAGAGACACCCTGTAATTTTTTCCACTCACTAACCATCAAGATGTCATAAATGCAGAAACATATCCTTTTCTCCAAATTATAGAGAATGTTTCTGTTTCCACTATAAACTTTGTCTTTACAATTGTTTTTTTCTGCAGTGAATTAGGAGGGCAATGGGTGGCAGCAAACCACTTTAGCCAAGGAGGATTACATTGAGACATCACACAATATCCTATTTTCACTAACAGCACACAGAAAACCAAACTAGGTGAATCCTGTTTCTGTTTTAAATTACAGTGAGAAAATGAATACATGGAGTTGGCAACGTCTTTGGGATGGAGCGCTGTGTTTGGAATATTGCTACAAAGAGCCTGCCAGTGCAGCAGAAAGTCTATTGTTGGAGGGATTTGGATTGTTATTTATTAAATTTTATTATAAAGCTCTGCACAGAAGCTTCAGGCTACCAGGGATTATTTGTTTATTCTGAATGGCCAAACGGAGATAATTTGAGGGCTATGCTTTGTAAGTTGGCCATGTGTGCAGTTATGTTTTAAACTCAGACTTTGGATTGGCTGGGTAGGAAAGCTGGCATGTATTTTGTTGATGTTTAAAAGAAATAAAACTACTAGGTGTTTGTTTGTTTTTTTTTTCTGGTTTATACCATATTTTGAAAACCACATGCTGTGACCATAATTAACTATGCCTCATAACTGTAATGTTGGATATGTTAGAAATGCATGAAATAAGTACCTTGAACTATTTTTGATGAAATGTGGCTTTAATGGTGTTCAACATAAACAACACGAAACTGATTTCTACTTTTTGACATGGAAAGGGTTTGGATTTTTTTTTTTTTTTTCTCTGCTTCCTTTATATATTGAATTAATCTTTACTTTAGTCCCCAGCAATTGCACGGATGTTTTCACACCCAGAAATTATTTTGTTGCTTTTTGTCACTAGATATCCTTTTGCCCTCCCTGTAGGAATATGTCAGAACCAGGTCTAAGTGGATTAATAATATTTAGCATTTGGGGGAGGAACTGTCTTTTGTATTTTTCATTCTGTGTTCTGAATTGTCACAAAGGAGCTCAAGCCCTTTCTTGTGTTGTGCTTAGGTCAAATGTCTCACTACTTGTCACATCAAATAGCAAAACCAAGACACTGCATGGAACTACCATGTCCTACCTGCAATCTCTGAAAAAGTAATGAACTGTATGAGTTTCAGTTATGATCTATAAGTGTCCGTTGACATCCAGTTCTTGTACAAGGACTTACTGCAAAACAAAATAGCCTAAAATTACCTCTTGTTTTTCGCAGATCCAGACATGCCTTTTGTTCCGTCTATACCAGAAGACCAGTTCATTCTAGTAGAAGAAGGTGATCCCACCGTTATCCCTTGTCGGACAAGTGACCCAGATGCTCAAGTGGCTTTAATTAACAGCTTAGACAAGACTGTCTATGCTTTTTATGACAGCAAACAAGGCTTCATAGGGAATTTCCCCGCGGGGTCATACACGTGTAAAACAACGGTTAAAGGCGTGGAGTTCAAGTCCGATGAGTTCCTCATCTATATTTTAAGAGGTATTTATTTTTTCCTTAAAAAAAAAAAGAGTAATAATGTTCAGCCCAGTTCTTTCCTCACACTGTAACAGCCATGTTAGCACCAGCATCAGAGGGTTATATCAGGTATTTCCCTAATGACAATCTCCTTGCTCCTATGGCAGTATTGTCAGTGACTTAGTTGCTAGTTTACTTAGCAGTTACATACAACTTTGGTGAGAATAATGCATTTTTAACTTTATCTTGTCTCCCAAATACAAGAAAAGTCTTCCATAATCCATGTATTTTCATCCAGTTTGCTGAAACAGAGCTTAAAAGAATGGTGTTTCCCAGTGTCTTCAAATCATAGGACTTCGGGCAGCATGAAAACCACCATGATTCAAGTATTTCCAAAATGAGTATTGGCCAGCAAGGAATTCTTAAAGACAGTCACTGATTAGCTAAATGGGAAACTGCTTTTATATGTGTCTTTTCACAGGAGCATTTGAGATAGGAACTTCTAAAGGAAATTTTATGCACGGATTATTTTTTTTTTTTTGTGGGATTGAACTCGATACCTGTACATTTATGCTTTAAATACAAGTTGTTTATATAAGTATAAATCAGCATCACTTTCACTGAATTTTCCAGATAATTCCTCTGTAGAAGAAGTGAAACAGAAATCTCCCCTTGAAATAGTACCATGTGAAAATTGCATGTTTTTTAAAACTAAATCTATTCTCTCTCCCGTCTCTTAGCTACTTCACAGCTACCAGTTGAAATTGAAGCTCTTAAAACGGTCTACAAAACAGGCGAGACCATTGTAGTAACTTGTGTGGTCTTTGACAATGAGGTGGTTAACTTACAGTGGAATTATCCTGGGAAAGTGGTAAATATCTCTCTCTCTCTTTTTTCTTTTCTTTTTTTTTTTTTTTTTAATGTTTGTAGTTACTTATTGGGGAAGAAGGTGGGGTTGTAAAATATTATTCTTTTCTCTGAATGAGGACAGCTCACCAAAAATTAGAGTTTGCTGTTAGTAAGTATGAAAAACATGAGAGGAAGGGCACGTATGACTTGGATTCCATCCTCCAAGGGAGAAATGCTGTCTCTCAGGTCTTGTGCTTGTTCCAAAAAAGAAATGTTATGGAAACAGAAAGATCTAGGAATGTGCTGGACATCTGCATAGAGCTCTGCTGCTGAAGGACTGAACCTGTAGAATGTCTCTCTTAAACCCTCCATTTGTGGGCGTAGTAAAGTTTGGTGAAGAATCAAGTCCATAATTTTAATTGTTCCTCATTAACCAGTTGTAAATTAAAACTCCTCCTAGAGTCAGTGCAACTACTCACTAATGAGAACCATCTAGTATGTAAACCTTAAAATTTTTTGAGAAACTCAGAAATTTTCAAACTGGCATAACATCCTTCTGCAGTGAAATTTTTTATTCAGTGAAACTTAGAGTCAGTCCTGGTCAACAGAGAATTTCAGAGTATCCCCTATAAAAATCTGGTCACAGAAGGAGTGGAGTAGTTGAAGTGTATATAGCTGCGATCCCAAATCCTCCTTTTTATTTAAGTAAGCTAATAGCCCAAAAGGAAGAGTTATTTGAGAATGTTTTGTTCTAATTTTCATGTTATACATCATAATCTCTGCTACACGCTACCTTTAAAAACTAGCCCCATCATATTTCTTGTTCCACCTGTTCATGACAAAATGGTCTACCATTCTCACTGTCCTTGTACTCACAGAAGCCTTCACCTTGCCAAAAAATTATTTTTTGTTTTGAAAGCAGGCAGAACATAGCATCTAGAAGCTGGTTACTTTTTTCTGATGGAGTGGATAAGAATTCACTCTACTTTATGAGAATTGGACACAAAAAAGTCAAGTAGCTTTTATGTCAGAGGAGAAGGTAGTGCATAAGCAGTGCATAATGGTATTTGTTTTAATTGAACAGAATATGAACTCTCAGTCTCCTCACTCTTCTGTGCCTGCCCCCAAAGGATGTATTTTTATAGACACACCTTTTGTGCCTGTGGGTGAAAAATACATCCCTGACTGAGTATACAAGTCTTCTGCCACACAGAGTTTAAATCTCTCTGACTCCAGTGGCACCATAGCTCTTCAGTGGTGTGCTTTCTGCTCAGTTACTTAAGTTTTTTTTTTTTTTTTTTTTTTTTTTCCCCTTCTCCAAACTACAGAAAGAAAAAGGTCTGATAAAACTTGATGATATCAAAGTCCCATCACAGAAGCTGGTTTACACCTTGACCATTCCTGAGGCATCAGTGAAAGACACAGGAGATTATGAATGTACTGCTCGGCATGCAACCAAGGAGGTTAAAGAAAATAAGAAAGTAGTCATTACGGTTCATGGTATAGTCTGATTTTAGTGTCCAAAGATTATTAACATGTTGGAAAACATAATTCTTAAAAAATGCTTCACAGTGTTGTTTATGAAAGGCTTTTTCATTGACAGATAAAGGATTTGTTCACCTGGAGCCTCAGTTTAGCCCTCTGGAAGCTGTCAATCTACATGAAGTCAAAAACTTTGTTGTCGATGTGCTGGCATACCCAGCACCAAAAATGTACTGGTTGAAGGATAATGTGACTCTGATTGAAAATCTTACTGAGATTGTTACTAGTTCCAACAGAGTCCAAGAAACAAGGTAAAAATATTCTTCTGACCTATTGCCATGTTGACTTGAGTTTCTCCACCAGAAACCTGGGCACTGCTCCTGCTCTTTCTTTCCACCTCAGTTTGTTGCTTCTTCCTTAGTGGAATTTAAAAATCATGTCTTTGTTTTCTGCTCTAAAGGGTGGTGTCTGATCTGCCCCTTCTGATTGCCTTCATAACATCAGCCTCTCCAGACCATAGAAAACTTGGTTTCTGAGCACTAAGCCTCTTCAGTCTTTCCAGCATGCATCCACACCAGTAATGTCTAGCTATTTCCAGTGATATCAAAGGCTTTGTCAGATTCCTGTAGAATATAACTGTGCCAAATTGTTTCTCTGTTGTATGTTGGTAGTTAATTACTGCTTGGATAATGATTTCAGGTAAAGGCATGCTAGAAAAGCTAAATTTCACTACGTTATAATTTCTATATACCCAGAATATATGTGGTGCCAAAGTGATATTTTTTTGGCATGCTTTAAAAATCCAAACGAAACCTCTCATTTCTGCAGGTTTCAGAGTGTGTTAAAATTGATCCGGGCCAAGGAAGAAGACAGTGGATACTACACTTTGGTTGCTGAAAATGAAGATGAGGTTAAAAGATACACATTCTCCCTGCTAATACAAGGTAAGAAGCCACAAAGCCTTGCCCACCAGAACTGATGGCACATGGCAAAGACATGACCCACTTACACATGTGATTGCTTGGGGGATGGAGATAAGAAACGCATGAACCGAGGTGTCCAGAGGAGTGCGGGCTTGCAGAGTCCTTGGAGTTCTCCTACTCTGATCCTGGCTTTCACTTCTGTATTGGCCTTGAGCCAAAAAGAAACTTTATCCTCCTGCCTAAGTTATTCCAGCTGACAACAGGGATGATAGCTCATTTAGTATGACACGACAACGTGGCATAACTGCAGCACTTCCTTTTCATGGCTCTATCCTGGGATCTGCTCTGTGCTACAGGAGATAAGGAACTCCTGGACAAGTCTGGGTCTCTAGCTGTTGCTGAACTGTGGGATGAACAACACTTGTCCTGCTTTATTTGAAATTCCAGGCTGTTTTTTTGTAGACCTTGTCGAACATTTTAACAAACTCCTGACTCCTTCCCAGTTCCAGCCCTGATCTTAGACCTCGTGGATGATCACCACGGCTCTGCAGGTGGGCAGACAGTGAGGTGCTTGGCAGAGGGGACCCCACTTCCTGATGTGGAATGGCTGGTTTGTAAGGACATTAAAAAGTAAGAGAGGGTGCTTTCTTATCTAAAATATGACTTGTGTCCTTGATTAGCTTAACATTATTAGTTACCATACCACTTATTCCTCCTCAAAGACCAGTAAGCTCTAGATAATTTTTTTGCTCTTTAGAGGCAAGTTACTTATATTTAAAGAGAGGTTGTCAGTGCCTTTCCTGTTCCATCCTGTAGGAGAAGACAAAAATGCATCAGTTCAGGAGGTGTCTCATAAAGGCTTTGTGTTCAGTTACTGAACTCAGCAGATTGGTTTGAATAAGGATCTGGAGAAGCAGCTGTCCATCCATTAGGGGATTCGTATAATTTCACAAGTAGCTCAGTCTTCCTCCTTAACAATCATGTATGCTTTTAAATTTTAGCTTGTTATTATTTCCCCACTAATTACAGTTTTCACTTTCAAAGTATTTTAGACACTAGCTAGTTCTAGACTGGCTTTTTCTGTGGCTAGTGGGAGGGTGCTTCTTCCCTGGGAGGTTATCCAGCAGGAAGAGGGAGACCTCATGGAAGAAGACTAGGAGCCCCAGCCACCTCCCAGCTGTATTCTGGTCTCATTGTGCTAAAACCTCTTACTGCTTGGTGGGATGATTGTCCTTTTAGATCTGCCCCAGGGAGCCTTGTACATCACTATGGCTTCAGGGAGAACCAGAGATCCATTCAGTGCTATAACTCTATGGGATACACAGTGACACCAAAGTCTATCTATACTAGACCTGTTGGGCTGCATTGTCAGGCCTTCAAAGTAGCAGCAGCAATGAGGACCAGAAGGCAAATTATTCTGAGGGAAGAAAGAAACAGGCTTTTCACAGAGGCAATCTTAATTGTCAGAGGAAAGTCATAGGGAAAGGTGATTCTTGTTCTGTTCACTCTTCTTTATCCATACCTATGCCCAGTGCCCATTTCCCTGTTACTTTTCCCTGTAGGTGCAGCAATGACACCTCGTGGACTCTTTTGACTAACAATATCTCTGATATACACATGGAAGCTCACCTGGATGAGAGAAACATGGTGGAAAGCCAGGTGACCTTCCAGAAGGTAGAGGAAACCCTGGCCGTGCGATGTGTGGCAAGGAACGACCTTGGTGCTGTGACTCGGGAACTGAAGCTTGTGGCTCCCAGTGAGTTTGTTTTGTCCTTCTGTGAAATTACAGCAAACAGCTGAACCCCTCTCTAACAAACCCCAGTTCAGTCTGAATAGATAAAAATCTGAATTATTGCCGATAACAACAAATGAGAATGTTTGGGTTTTTTTTTTTTTTTTTCTCTGTCCTGCGACACCTGAGGGTAAGGCATTCTGCAGGTCCTTATGATGCATCTGTTTTTCACTTATTATGTGGTTCCATGATTCATTTTACCATTTTATGGCTGCTGGCTATGGAATGTTCTTTTAGACAATCTCTGCATTTGGTTTTGAAACAGGAAAGCAGAGCAGCTCTGGGCTTGGAAAGACTTTACAGTCACCAGCCTCAGGAACTGCTCCTGCCATATCTGCAGGACATGGGAACAGTGATGGTAAGGGAGGTGTGTGTCTTATGAGTGTGTCATGCTCCTCGTGGGTCGGGAGGAAAGTAATAGTCTGTCTTTTTGCTCCACAGCCCTGCGATCAGAACTAACAGTGGCTGCTGCAGTCTTAGTGCTGTTAGTGATTGTGATAATTTCACTGATTGTCCTGGTCATCATATGGAAACAGGTAATGTAGAAAAATATTTCCATTCAGATGGTGAGCCCTGCTGGGTTTTGTTCTGCTCTGAAGTCAGGCACAGGACTAATGGCTGGTTTTGCCTCCAATGTGCTTTGCAGAAGCCAAGGTATGAGATAAGATGGAGAGTCATTGAATCGATTAGCCCTGATGGCCATGAATACATTTATGTGGACCCAATGCAACTGCCATATGATTCCAGATGGGAGTTTCCTCGAGACGGGTTAGTGCTTGGTAAGTTTCCTCCAAGGGACTAATCTCATCCTTCTCTAGGGAGAAGGACGATTAAGGACAACTTTGAGGTCTCTACTACTGGGATTTGTGATGTAAGTTATGGTCATGAAGTGTCGAGCCTCTCTGTACCTGTCTGTTCTCACTTCTCCTTCTGCATTCTCCTCTCCTCCTACAGCGGTGTCAGCCTTGAGCTCCTTGCGTTAGTGTCTCCCATGCTCCTGTTCCAGCTCTCCTCCACATGCCCCATGTGCACTGCCCACCTCTACATGGCTTAGGGGACCTCCCCCGCCATTAAATGCCCTCTTCAACACTCACTTCTGCTTAGGGCACCCACAAGAAAAGCATCAGCATTTTTTATCTGCAGGATATTTACATGCTTATGTGCAGAGGACAAGGGAAATCTGCAAGTAGTTATGCAGTTTTATTAAAAATATTTTTAGAATTATTAATCCCTGCTGTGTATGTATCAGTGCTGAGTAACTGTGTAACTTGTTTTTGTGGCTACTCTCCTTCTTCCTTCCCTTTCTGTTTTCTTATTTTGTTATTCCTGCATTGGAGTTCATACAGAATACAATTGTAAGTATTTCTTCAAGGCTGGCCCAATCTGTCATTTATATAAATTGAAAGTGACAGTTCTAATCTCCTATCCAGATAGTGCTTTAAACATAAAAGGCTTCTCTCTCCTGGACATATCTGTGCACGAAGTTGTATCACAAAATACAGGAGAAGAAGATTAAATATTTCTTGTTTGTTTGTTTGTTTGATGTATATTAAGAAACATACTCCCCTGATGTAGTTCTCCTTCCTCATCATAGAGAATGAGTCGATGTTAATTCTTGAAAGAATAAGCACAAAAATTTCTGGTTCAGGAATGATATCCTTTAATTAAATTCATGTTGCTAATTGAAAACTAGAGGAGGGTGGATATTTAACTGAGTTATTTTATTACAACCCAGACTTCAACTGTATGCTTAAATAGGATTTGTCAGATCTGAGTTGTTAACAGACCACCACTGTGACTTTGTCTCTCTGATTCATGAGCATCAACTAGCCTACTTCAATGCTATCCTGTTTACAAGTATATTCAGGATAGCTGGTGATTTAAAAACTAATGCTACATATCCTTATAGCAATCTGGATTGCATAAGCATTCTTCTTGACAAGGGTAACATTTGCCTGCTAGCAGTTCTGCTGTATGAAATTCTTACTGGTGGGGACCTCTTTTTTTTTTCTGGGGCTTATAATTCTCATTTGTGCAGGTTTTCGCTTATTGAAGTGGGAGATGTCAGCGAAGCAATTACACCTTTAGCTCAGGGAGGCTCGAAGCTGGATACAAACCCATTTTGGCTCAGCTAGATGAGAATTTCCCATCCTAGCTGTATAAGCCAGCTGGCATTTATTTGTTTTGCTAGCTAGTAGTGCCTGGAGTGCAGTGGTGTGTTAAATGCCAACTCTAAACATTGGCTGGATGGAGCTTCAATTGATAAATTTGGGTTAGCTGCAAATTTCCCTTTGCTATCAGCCCTCTACAATGTATGTAGTGCACTGCTGTTTAAAGTGCTCCACAGCCAGCACAGGACTGGAAGATGTGTAACAGATTGAGACAGCACAGTTAACTGTTTGCTGCTGCCTTCTCCTGGCTCTGCTGAGAAGCACTGAGGTCCTAGCAGGACATGGACCTCCCTCTTCACCTAAGACGACAGAGGCATTTTTTGAGCAGCAGTGTCCCAGTGCTGCCGTGGCTGTAGGGAGGTGGCAGAATTGCTCCCGTTGATTCCCAGCAAGCCACCCGTTCATCCTGGTGGCCTTAAAGAAGTGAAATGTTGGCACAGAATCAGAAAATTTAAAAATGGCAAGTTAAGATTCAAATTACAGCACTTAGGGTTATGGCACCTAATTTCCCATGAATCTAGAAACTGGATGTAGATTATAAAGCTTGTCACCTGTTTGGCTTTTGGTACAGACCAAAGAGTTACGGTTTGTCTGGAGTGGCCTTGTCATTGCAGTTCAATTTTAACCAAAGAAGCAACCAGTTGAGAAGATTGTGTCTGAAACAGTTTCACAGACTTCATCTTTGTGTTTTTGTCCCCCCCTAGTAGAAAAACAGCACCTTTCTGACAGGCCTAGTAGAGAAGTTCTGTGGATGGGTACAGAGGCTGAAATAGCTCTCACCCCCAGACGCCGTTCCTTTGCTAGTTTGAGGAACTTTGAGCTGCTGCTGTGTCTGCAGAGTCCCTCCGTGGCAGAGTAGTGTTGCTCCTCTGATGAGCTGGTCACAGTGATGCCTTTGTACTAGGAAAAGTAAATGGATGCTATAATTCTGGGCTCCACTGAGGGTCTTAACATCAAGAATGCGATGGCATTACAGATGGCTCCAGTTCTTGAGCAGTCAGCTCATACCTGGTACAAATTTCAAGTGTAAAACACATGGGGCTTGGGCTGTGTCTGTGGAGAGGGGTGAAAAGGGGAAAAAGCAGTGATGGCTCCCCACCACTCCGGAAGCGCTCTCACTGTCTCCATGTGCACCCTGGCTCAGCTGAGGTGGTGGAGAGTGAAATGGGCTCCTCATGCTCAGCCGACAATATGGTTTGGGGAGGAACTGACTTGTGAAGACAAGAAGATCAAGGAACATCAGCAAATGCTGTTGCATTCTAAGGGGCTGCATCCTGCCATATGGCTCCCAGATCTTTGGTCTGAAAAGTTTCAGGGGCCAAATTTCAGACTCAGGTTGTTTGAATTAGTCTGAAATTTAGTAGGAAGCTTTCTCACATCCTGATTGGGAAGAATAACCTTTGGGACACAGGAATCTTGAAAAGAAATGGGATAATTTTTGTGTGCATGACAAACTATGCTGTCATAGTCTCTCAGAGGTTCTTCAGTGGTTACTCAGCTAAGCGTTCTTTAACTCTTTCTTGTGCTTGTTAATGATGTAGATATCGTTCATCTGGAAATTTTCTTTTAAAGGCATGTATACAATAAAAGTGGGGGCTGTAGCTAGAGGATAACAGAAACATATGGCATTGTATGCCACATAACACCTCCAGAAGCATAAAAGGCACCAAGTTCAAACTGCAAACGAATATCAAAGACAAAATGCCATATATCTCCATAGTAGAAGTCACTATTCTTTATGTGTTGGAAGTTAAAAATTAAATTAAATTAAATTAAAATAAAATAAAATAAAAATAAAATAAAATAAAAATGCTTGTCAGGACTATGAAAATATCGTGCCATCTGGAGCTCATACATGGTTTTGTTAACTGAGTAAGTGTTGCCTTCATGAGCTTGCTCTTCTATATGGAAACTATGAAATACAGTATTTTGGAGTGTGTCAGTGCAGCTCATATTTCTCTAAAATCTCACTCTATCTGTACAGAATTCTTCTGCACTCTGTATGCATCTTAGTATACAGGATATGATAATGCAAAATTTTTGTCTAAACGGATTTTTGGGAAGAGTAAAGCGTGTATAAACATTAGCCATTTCACTACAGCACTTGGAAATTTGCAATAAAATTTATTCCAGCATATGAAACACAGTTGTACATTAAACTTCAGAGAAGTTTCCCCTCATATGTGATCAACATGTTTTCAGCTTCTTGCAGATCATGATGGTCTTGCCTGTTTTTAAATGTGCTGTTGATGTGCTACAGCCTTTCTAACTGCTAGATGTATCCAGCACTGATATAACAGCCTGAAACTAAGGAATCCAGTTCAGGTTTTTAAGTAAAGGAGACAACTGTACTGTAGTCAAGTAGTGAGTGAGGCAGAGAGGTCAACTTAAATGTAGGGGAAAAAATTATTAGAAAGGATGAGGTGAGGGTAGCAAGGCACAGTAGAAGATGAATTTGGATGAGTTGAGGTCCCATGTGCAGATGTGCTTCTGCTGTTTGCTCCCTTATATTTATTTAAGAATTGTACTTAATGACAGCATTTCATATTTGCCTTTTCAGCTTAACAACAACAGTGATTACAGTGGTACCAATGGTCTTGCTAAACGGGTGTGCTCTTTCCACACAAGGATTACAACCAGTAGAGGAATGGCAGTGGGAAATGAGATTAAATGCTGTTACTTCTGATTCTTTTGAAATAAATAATGCTCTCGCTTGTGTTCAGGTCGAATCCTTGGTTCTGGTGCATTTGGAAAAGTAGTCGAAGGGACTGCGTATGGATTGAGTCGCTCTCAACCGGTGATGAAAGTAGCTGTGAAAATGCTGAAACGTAAGTGGTCATGGTTCTGCTTGCCAGGCTAGATAGGGCATGTTTCCATAGGGTTATTGAAGTATTGCTTGTGTATAAACAGAGTCTCTGTATCTGAAGTTGAAAATGAACTGTGGAATGGCTGAAATTTAAAATTATACTTTAGATTGTTTCTTGGCTTTTCAAGATGGAAAGGATCCAGGCTTCTGAAAGCATGCAAAGTTTGGTGTTAGCTGTATGGCCCACAGCCGCCAAAATAATTCAGCAAGTTCAGGAAAAGATAAAATAACCATGAATGTTTGCAAGCAAATCAAAGGTGCACAACAAGGGAGAAACAGGCAGGTCTTGTGTGAGAATCTTGTTCACTGAAGAATTCCTGGTTCATGAGAGCTCAGAATCTGATGGAGTGATTCTGGAGGAACCATGAGGAGCTTGCTTGTGTGGAAACGAGCAGCTTGTAAAGTGACTCTGTACCACCTGGGCAATCCACTGTACCCCTGAAGAGGGACAAATAGGCTGGATCAACTATTGAGCTGCATCAAGTGAGTGCCTTATTAGTGAATTTTGACTCCTCTCCAAGTCTTAAGAAAGACTCTTGTCCTGTAAAAGGCACAATCTTCTTAAAAAAATATGTAGCAAGACTCTAACGAGGCAAGCAAGGAGAAATTGCATGTTATTGTGGAAAAGGTGATCGCTACCATTGAATGGCTGATATGTTTTTTCAACAGCTACAGCTAGATCCAGTGAAAAACAGGCACTCATGTCTGAACTGAAGATAATGACACATCTTGGCCCTCACCTGAATATTGTGAATCTGCTCGGAGCTTGTACAAAATCAGGTGGGTTTGGCTGACAAAATGGAGGTTTGCTGTGGGGTCATAATTCACTGTTTAAGAAGCACACAGATTTCAAGTAAAAGATTTAACAATAAATATAAACAAATGAAAGATTTCACAGACCTACTTGATATTTGGTAACAGTAGCAGTCATAACTTAGTAAATAAAAAAGTATTAAGAATTTTTATCCTTTATATTTTACTTTTTTATTTTAATTTTTTTTTTTTTTTAAAGACCCCACTCATCAATGTGTTATTTGACTTTATTTTATCAGGTCCTATTTACATTATCACTGAATACTGCTTTTATGGTGATTTGGTGAACTATTTGCATAAGAACAGGGACAATTTCATGAACCGGCACCCAGAGAAGCCAAAGAAAGATTTGGATATCTTTGGGATGAACCCAGCTGATGAAAGCACAAGAAGGTGGGGGAAAAAAAGGAAAAAAAAAAAAAAAAGTATGACTTACAACTTAAGAAAATGCCATTACTAACTCTTACTCCATTGCTCTCACTCGCTGGTTTAGAGCCCTCCATAATTCTTCCTGATAAATCTTTATTTGTCAGGATTCATCGGTCTGGGAATGTTTCAGCACTTTTTGGTCAGTCTCCCTGACATGTTCTAGGTCCATGCTTCCCTTGTGTAGAGTTGTCTACAGTCTCAGGACCACCGTGGGTTCTCTGTATACATCCTGAAGTCCCAAAGAACATTTCTACTAATAAAGCATAGCTGAGTGTTCCTCTTTTCTGTAAAAACATCCTTTCGCCTCTACCCACTCAAGTTTTAAAAGTAAAGCAAAACTACCTCATTTCTTTGTTTCCCTGCTTAGGAAATTTCCACTGTTTAAAACTCCTTCCCTTCAAACAATCTGTCAGAGTTTGTTCTTCAAGCTCAAGTACTCTTCTTTATCTACCAGTGGCTTAGCCAGTCTCAATAGTTTCCTTGCAGTTAATGTTAATTCCGTAGCTTTTTCCAGATGCCAGTGGAGGAAGCTTGTCATCGTACATTCAGTAATAAAGCAATGTCATAAAATTAGCCAGAATTTACAAGGTGAACAGAGATTCCTTAAAAAAAATCACTCAGGCAAACACATGAAGTGACTCAGTAGCTGAGTACAGCCAGGACTATTCATCTGAGTATGGGTTTGTTCAGCAGAACTGGATTTGATGCAAACTGTCTGGGTGAATAAATTACATCTACAATTTGGAATACATTGACTAAATACCCTAAATAATAATGCTTGAATTTAGTGGGATTTTGGCAAGTTAGATGATATATGTTTACATAGCTGACTGTTGACAAAAGGGTAAGTTTGAAGCACTTGTGTTTGACTACATGGTAACATATACAAATACGTGCTAATACACAGTTATAGAATCATAGAATCACAGAATGCTTTGAGTTGGAAGGGACCTCGAAAGGTCATCTAGTCCAACCCCCCTCGCAGTAAGCAGGGAGATCCCCAACTAGATCAGATTGCTCAGAGCCCCATCAAGCCTGACCACAAGTGTCTGCAGGGATGGTTATGTTATAATACATGATCTTTATGTATTTCACAGCAATACAGCTGCACACTGTAAGAGAACTGTTAGATCTACAGGATGCTGTAGTGTGGAAATCACCTGGGCAATAGTAGCTGATACACCTGAACTTTTTTTCCAATTTCAGTTATGTGATACTGTCATTTGAAAACACTGGAGAATACATGGACATGAAACAAGCTGATACCACTCAGTACGTGCCAATGCTGGAAAGGAAGGAGGGATCAAAATATTCTGATATCCAGAGATCTGTGTATGACCGACCTGCTTCATATAAGAAGAAATCTATGTCAGGTAATGTGGAATTGTCCCTTCTGCATATATCATTAATACAAATGATTCTTGCAAAAATGCAAATCTTAGTTTTACCCTCTATATGGATGTAAACTACTCAGCTATGTTCTGCAAGCATGTGAATATAAGCTATAAGCTAAAAGCCTATGCTTGTGACCTTCCTTATGCTCTGGGGATAGGAGTGAATGCTCCTGGAGCAGTGAGGGTGCAGTCGTGTATTTGCTTCTGTGCTGAAGCCTGAGTGCCTGTGTTCTGCGAGGGGCTTGTAGGGCACTCTTTGGGGTAATGATTTTATCAGTCGTGTAGTTTGCAAGATTTTGAGCGCTAGCAATGAGCAATAATAATAATAATAATTTATATATCTCTGTTTCCATTTACATTTCACATTAACTGAAACTTACCAAATACAGAACACACCCAAATACTTTCCTGGATTATGTAATGAAGATAATGAATGCATCCCATTCCGCAGCCCTGTTCTCAGAAACCAAATATGCTTTGCTTTAAAAATAAGCACCATCACTTCAGCCTCTGGGCCTCAGAAACTGAACCATATCCCGTCCCAGATTTACATGGCAGACTAATGTACTCACATTGTGCTCTGGGATAATCGGGGTAAATGAATCACTGAGTTTTGACTGGTTTTCTTCTGACATCTTTCATAAAAAAAATAAGAACTGTTGCCACAGAATTCCTGACCCTTTTTGCTGGTATTGGATTATTCCCAGTGAATACTTGCTGGGAAGCATAACAGTGTTCAGCAAAAGTAAACGGAGAAGAATGTACATGCATGCACGAAACCCTAATGGAGGCATCACCTCTAAATAAATGTTTGTCTATCACATGCTGAGTTTTGTAAACAACCTGTATAACACTTCAGTGAGCCTGTTTAATTTCACCGTTTCCTGCAGTTCTCTGGAGAAAAAAATACAGACAGGAGAAAAAACAAACCCTATATTTAATACTGGATATTTTTAAGAAGCAGTATGTGTCAGTGACTGATGCAGATATTAAGTGGTTAGTTATTATGAAAGGACTGGTTTGGTCATGGAACTCTGTTAAAATCATCAGCTGAGAATCATGATAGGGAGGGGAAATGGATGTCATTTTCACACTCCACAGCACAAACATGTTCTTCCTTCTTTTACAATAGAATCAGAAGTCAAAAACCTTCTTTCAGATGACAGTTCCGAGGGCCTCAGCCTACTGGATTTGCTGAGCTTCACCTACCAGGTTGCACGGGGAATGGAGTTCCTGGCTTCTAAAAATGTAAGTAAATAAAAAAATGGAAGAAAGTGTAAAAATGTCTTCATCTCCAAATACAGGTTTCAGTTTAGATTCTGAAAACACGACACAACATAATGTTCTTTTTGGACTTGTAGACAGCTTTCTCGCTTACCTAGCAACCGAGATCACCGTGTCTGGAAAAACTGAAGCAACAGCCAGTCCTCTTCTCCTCCTGCAGCCCGCAACATTCATGAAGTCAGGGTGCCAAAGACAGTGATGTATTTAGGCAGGGTTTGGGTGGAGGGTCCGTAGAGCCACAGACCAGCATGGTCAGAACCATAGGCAAATCATTAGTACATGATGGACAGAAGGGGAAATAGTGGCATCTCTTTTGTCTTCTCCCCACTGCAATGCATCTGCATGAGCCTTTGCTGGTTCTGAGGACTGGTGCTGCCCATGTTAGTGGGGCAACACAGGGGTCTGTTCAGTAGAAGGTCTTGTTAAGACTGTGTCCATGAGGTCAGCAGACCTTTTTCAGGGATCTTTGCTAGGGAAATGACCCTCTTGGAATTAGCACATCCGTGAACAACTTAACTTCTCTCCATACAGTGTGTGCACCGTGACTTGGCAGCTCGTAATGTCCTCCTGGCTCAAGGAAAAATTGTGAAGATCTGTGACTTTGGGCTGGCTAGAGACATCATGCATGATTCCAACTATGTCTCCAAGGGCAGCGTATGTACTTCCTAATCTGCTGAGCTCTGCATTAAATGAAATGAGAAGTGACAGTTTTAAATGCTATCTAATGTCCTTGCCATCCAGTGTTGGTTACACTAATTGACCATTGGGATGAACGCTCCTGAGAACAATTTTTCTTCAGTTCATTAACTCCTGCAACTTTCTTAATTCTGCTTTAAAGCCAAAAAATACTTGGCCACATGTAGTACTTCATATGCTTACATTTTAACTGGCAAGTTTTGTGACTTGATAACTTTTTAAGGAACTGTCACTCTGATATGGAGAGTAGTGGCACATCAATCAATTACATATCAGATCTAGCTTGGCAGTACTAGCTTTTGCATTATACCTTCAATCAGCGTGGTCATTTGCTAGTAATAAAATTACTACAGCTATGTTTTAATTAGTTTTTGTGGGGAGCAAATAGTAGCATTGTTTATAATACTGGTACCTCTGTGTTACATGGAATTGAAAATGAACACTAGCCAGCTTAACATAATTTTTCTTACTAGAGAGAGGTTAATCCTGGTTACCAAACAACAATTGTGATGGGAAGCATTTCTGTAATGACTAATCTGTGTGGTTTGGGGTTTCTTTCTTTTTTGCTGCAGACTTTCCTCCCAGTAAAATGGATGGCACCTGAAAGCATTTTTGACAATCTGTACACAACATTAAGCGACGTCTGGTCTTATGGCATTCTACTGTGGGAAATATTTTCTCTTGGTATGTACTGTGAACACTTTCTTCTGTGCAGTGATTAAGCTTTTTTCAGTTCATGCTGTTCTACAAAAAGTATTCCAAATTCTACAGTAAAAATATATGTATGAGATCAACTGTTAGTTATTCTTCTACACAAGGTTTCAGATCCCAAAGTTAGGTGTGAGTGAAATGTCCATACTCTCTCAAAGTTTTCTTAAGCACTGAGTGAAAAGCTTTTGTAGAAAAGTATTGGTGTGCTGGGCCAGGATGGAGTTTCTGGCTAATATGAGAAGGAACATGTTTCCCCCTTGCAACAAGGCGCCTGGGGAGGCAGCCCAAACAAGCTGCTGGTTTGAAACAATATGTTCATATATGTTTCAAAAGAGCCCCTCTTAGTCCCATTGCAGAATGAAAACAAATGTGTAGTCTTCTGGGACACTGATTTCTCATTTCCAGTTCAGCACTGTTCACACAGTTGGTTTATGGCAGGACAAAGTGGTTATGACAACATATAGCAGTTACAGACAATGTACAGTTCCCAGCTGGGAACAGCCTGGCTCTTTCCTCAGCCACGATAATTTGCCTCCCAGGCAGGTGGCTGGCCTGCTTCAGGAAGTGTGCATTGCCCACATTTACTCTCAGCAGAATTAATCACGCCTGTATGATATCTACTACTGCCCCACAGTGATCCCAAGCATAATGCTATTTTCTAGAATAAGTTGTCATATAGCTGCTTCTCAGAAAACAGTAATTGCTCCACTATTCATGCTACTGATTACTGTAATATCTGGGCATTACAGGATCCTGTAAATATCTATTCCCCAGCATCCCTGGGAGGCACAGAAGTGCTGTTGGATAGCTCAGGAACCAAGGCACAGCTAAGCCTGTGCTTCACTGCCCTACCTATAAGGAGAGTACTGAAGCTGAGTTGTAGGTTTTAAATCCTACATTTGAAAGGGCTGAGTTTTCTAGAGTGATATTATATTATGCCCCCTCCATGTGAGAAAGATGGTCTTATCTCAGAAAGCAAAACATGTCCTCAGCGGTGTTTATTAAAGAAGGTCAACTTTGACATGTGGCTGCAACACTGACTTCAGCTTGGGTGATCCTTTGACACATCAGCAACAACTGAGAACAAGTGCAATGATGTCTGCATGCTGTGGCCTCAAATGATCACTTAACTGTGCCAGCTCAGGGGCCAAGTCCAACCTCTCTGACAGCACAGACATCCGATGTGTTAGCTGTTGTCTAAATTTATCTGTCCCAGTGGGAAGACTTTGAGTATGGAGGTGAGGGTTTCACACTAAGGCTTTGCCCTTCCAGCCAGGATGAAGCGAGTAACTCAGGCCACATCACCCTCAGCTGTCATGCAAGTGTCAAAAGCAATAAAAACAGACAGAGCAAGTGACTTGTCTTAAGTTGCACAAAAAGTCAATAGCAGAGCAGAGCCATGACCTTAGATCTGCCAAATGCAGACTGATGACCTGATCCAGATATCATCCAACCTCTATGCCCAGACAAGACATTCTATAAAAACTATAAAGCACATTTTTTCTAAACAGTACATCAGTCTTTCCTAGCCAGCATTTTATATCAGGGCTTAATGTGATCAAGACAACGGCTCTGATATGAAACATTGTCTAGGAGAGATTAATTCTGAAGGCATGTCAAATCGTAGCCTTAACATTTTTTGACATGAACAGCAAGACAGTATTTGAGAACTCTGTACGGATAGTCAAGTATCGAGTAATATTTTTTTCTTCTCTTTCATCTGCAGGTGGCACACCATACCCTGGCATGATGGTTGATTCTACTTTCTACAACAAGATCAAGAGTGGCTACCGAATGGCCAAACCCGACCATGCTACCAATGAAGTGTATGTGTGTATTTGGCTTTTCCACGTCTGGCCAGTTTCCAGATGATTCTTGCTTCAGTTTCTGTTTGGTTGCTCCTTTTTCTTTACCGGTTGGTTAAACTGATTTCCGTCTTATCGGCAGGTATGAGATCATGGTGAAGTGCTGGAACAGTGAACCAGAGAAAAGACCTTCTTTTTATCATTTGAGTGAAATTGTGGAGAGCTTGCTGCCGGGAGAGTACAAAAAGGTTTGCACTTTGTAATTTTCTCTGTTTTCTCTGTATTGTTTTAGAGGAAATGATAAGCGTTCCAGCCATCAGAGCTGTGAGCATTGAACTGGCACACCCTAACCTATGTGAGTTGTGTGATTTGGACAGGGACATTGCATGACTGGTTTCTACATGCAGGCTTACTGAGAGAGGCAGTTCTGCAGCATTAACTGGGAAGCAGAACTCCCTGTTTCTAATGAGATCCTACCAACTCATTTTTTCTCCTGTTTTTATATATTTCCATGACATTTTCTAGGCAGTGAAAGAATTCTAGAAAGGGGACAACTTGGCCCATATGTATAATCTCCCTACCCCGCTCTGTGGATCCTAGCACCAGCAAGTTTTCCCCTCATACTTCTGATACCCCTGGACAAGCTCTGCTTGCTCCACCATTCAGTTCTCTGTTTCCCACTTACCTTCACTCCCTTCCCCCTCTCCCTACCCCTCTTTCACATCTATTTTTTCTGCTGCGTGCTGCCACACTCACTCCTGCATCATCTAAAACTCGTGTGTTAATTCTTCCTTCAAATGATTTGAAAATGCTGGGCTTCTCTGTCCTTAGTTGCTCGCTCATAGGACAAAATACTTGCTGGATTAATGAATCACATCTGAAGAAAGGCAGACTTAAAGAATAGCATCTAACAGAAGGTTTGAAATTAATATTTTCAGAGCTATGAGAAGATTCATCTGGACTTCCTGAAAAGTGATCACCCAGCTGTCACACGCATGAGAGGGGACTGTGACAATACTTACATTGGTGTCACCTACAAGAATGAAGACAAGGTGAAGGACAGGGAGAGCGGATTTGATGAGCAGAGGTTGAGTGCTGACAGTGGGTACATCATCCCACTGCCTGATATTGACCCTGTTTCTGAAGATGAGCTTGGCAAAAGGAACAGGCACAGGTAAGTGTGATTTACAGATCATGTAGCCTGAAGTCACCTACATGTTTGGCAATGTGCATTAACACTTTTAGGATCCTACTCCACAAATGGAAACTTTTGAAACTACATCTTGGGAAAGTCCCATGTAAATATGGTACTACGACTGACCACAGTGTTTTCAATGGGGAAAAAAAAAATTTTGCTTCTTTTGTGACTGCTAGAGGAAGAGGACTGCTGGTAGGATGTACCTGTGTGCCACTGGGACTCCCCTGCTAGCTTGGCCAAGTCACAGTGCCTGTCTGGGGGCTCTGTGTGCACATATTGCAACACATCTTGCCCCTACACCTCAATACCTTGGAGCTCCATTTGAGATCTCAAGGGACTGATTTTTTCTATGTAAGACTAGCTCAAAAATTTGGGATAAGTTTTTTTTAATATCTTCCATGATATTCTTTCCATTGACATCAGAGTATCCAGGAGTTTATACCACTCACTTGTCAGTTTACATGTACAATTCCGCTAAAGCACAGCACTATGTAACCCTTACTGTGAGTGTGGGCATTTAATTCAGCACTTCATTCACAGTCTATAGAATTAGCAACCTAGGAACTTCTTTTTTGATATTTTTGTTTCATTTTCAAGAGGGAGGTAAATGAAGTCTTTAAGATGTATTATCGAGATTAAGCTCTATTACCTCTCTCTTTTATTCTTATAATTGTGTCTGTTATTGTTATCTTATTTTCACCTGACCTCCCTAGACTTATCTAAGTGACCTATTGTCACAGCAATCTTATAAAGCTATTTCTCCAATGAGTCTCTGGCAGAAAGTGCTTGGAGGACCATATGAACAACCCGCTCCTTTGAATTCCAAGGTGGTTCAATACTCTTGAGATACAAGACGTATCATGTCCTAAGCAACAGGTCACCTGAGATTGTGCTGTGGGTCAGAAAGCATGTGGGGAGGTAGTGTTCAGTTCTGCCAGAAGCTGGAGTACTTGTCCAGCCACATTCACCATATATTTTATCTCTGAGATATTTGTCTCTTCCAGTTCCCAGACATCTGAAGAAAGTGCCATTGAAACTGGTTCCAGTAGCTCCACTTTCATCAAGAGAGAGGATGAGACCATTGAGGACATTGACATGATGGACGACATTGGGATCGACTCCTCAGACCTGGTGGAGGATAGCTTCCTGTAATCCCATGGACATCTTCCAGCTCTGCACATGGAGAAGCTTGTCATGTTGTCTACAGGCTTCTGCTCCACAGAGAAAACCACTTTATTGCAATGTCAAGGACGTGAAGAGGTGGATTTGTACAGAGAAACTCCCAGCAATGGGCAGAGGAGTCAGCCTGCATATGAATGAAAGAGAGATGTTGAAGATGGACTTTTTTAGTGTTGCTTCTTGCAGTACTTCAGCAGCATCTCAGTGTTGTTTGCCATTCGAACTGGTAGGAGGATGAAGGAAAAGGCCACAAATAGACCAGTTTTGTGTTTCAAGGGCATTCTTATGACTTTGATGGATTGAATTTCCACTGCAGCAATACTTCACCATTGTAATTATGTAAATAACTGCCTACTCAAGGATCTTTTGAGGTGCACATTGAACATATGCCATGGATTTTAGAAGAGATCGCTCATGAATTTTGTGTACTTCCTCCCTCAATCTCAATGTCAGCTGCTGTTGAACTATGATGTGAATTAAGAACATGCAAAAACCACTTTTGGACCAAAAAGGTCTAAAACCACAAGGGACTGACCGGTACTACAGAACAAGTTACTTTTTACCATTAATGCAAGTAAAGGGTAATAATGATAATAATAATAATAATAATAATAATAAAAAGCAGTCTATAATAGGTGTTAGAAACCTAGTAAGTCTTTATTAACTATAGAAGATAGCTGTTTTCAAGATAATACTACTACTGTTTTCAGTAACACTAAACGTTTATTTTACAATTCATTGTCCTTCAGTAAAAGCACAGTCTCAAGAAACTTTTTGAAGTACAAGGAAAAAATTTATGACCTGAAAATTTTTATGAAACAATTCTTTTTTTGGCTCTGCACAGTGTGGTAACCACTCTGGTTAGCTAAACTACCTTAACATGGGGGAAACATTATGATTCTGTTTTCCATCATGAGCTGAGTAGCTTTCTAATCAGATATACTAGAAACAATTATCATCCTATGATTAAGTGAGGTTCTAAACATTAAAAAAAAAAAAAAAAAGCCAGTTTTCCGAGATGACGGAGAACGGATGATTATGATAAATCACCAGCAGCATCCCATTATTAGTGTTTCATGGATACACAGAAAAATCCTATCTTTGGGTCAGCTGTGAAGAATTGGTTTGATATTTGAATTGCTCAAGGAACAAAGACAACTTTCACAGCCTTGAACTCAAGTTTAAATAAGTAGAAATAATTCTGCAGCAAATATTCTTGTCTTAGTTTTCAGGTTTAAACAGGAACAGAAAACTCTATTATCTTTGCAGACTGTAACTACAAGCCCTAATTGCTTCCAAGAGTGGGTTTTTTTTTTTTGGAAGAAGGTGCATGAAAATGCAATAGTTTTTTTTTTTGACACCACTTATATGAACAAAGTAGTATGATTACTGCTATCACTGTACAATATGTTAGTGAGATATAATGGAAGACTTACATGTGAAAAAAGGTACATCACTGCAAAGGGTCCCATCCTTTCTGGTGCTCAGCTTTCAAACTTAACCTTAATTCAGTGTGATGAGCAACTCACAGGACATGCTCAGCCTCTGGCATGACACAATCAATGCAAATGCAGGGCAAATTCATCACTGTGTTGCAGTATTTTTCCTAAGAAGTGTGAAAGACAGACCAGCAGTGAACAGCAGAACATGCTGCCATGTTGAACTACAGATTAACTGGAAATGGCCCCAAGAAAAGCTACACAAGTCCCCTTGACTTCACTTGTGGACAGCTGTGGACCAAACAAAAGCAAATGTAATATTGTCAGTGTTACAGGCAAATAACTCTGGGTCTGGGCTTCAAAATGTCACCTGGCTGAGACCACGTACAAGCATACTGCAGATATAAAAACAGGACTTGAAGCAAGGCACCCACATTTACAACCCTGATGGAGGCTGACAATCAGAAGAAACCATGAGTGATGAACCATCCTCCAGTTCTTGCAGTCAACACATCAAGATTGACGGTCTTCCTGGGAGCTGTGCTTCAGTCAAACACACACCACTGAGCTCTATACAGGGACAACTGTGAAACACAAAGACTCTCATTATAGCCAGAAGAGATGAGACAATGTAAAGTCTCCCTCCAGCTATGAACTATGAGTTGAGGAAACACAAATTGTCTATTGGATATCCCAGATATCTGAATGGCCACTTGAGACCACACATGCCTTAATTTTCATGTGTAGGCATCGCAACTACATATTCAAATTAGGCAAACAATTTCACCTGCATTTTTGCACATGGCCTAGTGTTCTTCAGGGTTTGAAAACTAGCCCCAGCATGTTTCATACCAGTTACTGGAATCTAAGGACATTTCCATAGGCTCTCCCGTCCACCTCACCAGTTTCATGCTGTATCTCGCAGCGCATCTCAGGGCTAGACCCTAATAGTGGACATGTACCAGAGCTCGCTTGCTTTCTGGTGCATGGTAATGTTAATTCTCCATCCTGTTATGAGTATTGTGTAGATGAACTGCATCCATGGCAGGGGTCTAGCCAAACCCAGCTCACTGTAGGCTTGGAATCTGATAAACTGGCCTGGAAACTGGAATGAGAAGCAGAGAAAGAGAGAGGATTTCCCATAGAGGGGGAAGTGTGAGAGAATGACTAATTTAGTTTTACAGTGTCATCAGTATTACAGACTTTTTCTTTTATGGCTTAATTTTTGAGAAGCCACTGGAAGAGATATTCCCAAACCTTTTTCTACACAGTATAATGACAATCAGTGTTAGCCTACGAAACACAGCTTTTAATTTGTAATGGCCAATCAATTCCTTACAGCGTGGTCTGCAACTTGTACAAAATGGTCCTATTACATGATGAAGGACGTGAGAAATGGTGATGTTATACATCAATGTGTATATAAGTATTTTTATATAGACTTCTAGAATACTGCCAAAACATTTATGACAGCTATATCACTGCCTTTGTTTATATTTTTTTTTTTTTACTGTGATATATTCCACAGGCACGTTAACTGTTGCACTTTGAATGTCCAAAAGTTATATTTTAGAATAATAAAAAAGGAAGTGTTTCCAAAATGGCGGCTGTTGTGAAATGTTTGAAGAAGGGCAAACTGGCCTGAGTGATAGTAGGCAAAAAATGTATTTCAAAAATGCCCCTGTTGATATTTTGTCTTTGAAAAAAATCCTGTAAATTAAGATCTCTATATTTCAATAAATGATATATAATTTAAGGATATGTGAGGGGTCTATACTTACTTATTGAAAGATGGTCATAAAGAATAAATCTTGGTTTTTTTCCCAAAAAATTTTTGTTTGAGTGCTCTGCAAAGCCATAGGACAGCAATGACAAGCAGGTCTCTGAGCCCTTCCAGTGAGCACAGTGAGGAAGTGACTGCAGCAAATGACCTGGGTAGTGAGTGACATCTGTGGGGAGCTATGTTGTCCCACAAAATGTGGCAGGTGTAGTGCTCCAGTGACTGCTGCCCAGAGCAGAGCACGTGTCCTGAGGTGGGCGCTGGGCTCCTCACAGGAGATGAAACCCTTCTTTACCTTGGCACTGTGTATGCTGTGGGGTTTGGTACCTGCTGGTCTGCAAACACAGGGGAAAGTGAGGACATGGGATGCAAATGGACATGCTGCACCACATGCCTGTGCCAGACCCTCTCTGCCCCTTCTAGCACCAGTGCACAATAAAGGTTTGTATGCAAAGGTTGCTTTCAACACGGGACTAAAAGCAACTTGTGTCAGTCTTCAGCCTAAAGCCTTAGATGATTACAGAGCATTAGATGTGCCCACCTTGAAATCACCACAGTTTCTCTGCCTCTGGCTGCTGGGTTCTTTTAAACCTATGCTGAGCTCACCTTCTTTATGAATCAAACCAGATTTTTGTCCTGTGGGTCTGTGCTCCCACAGTAATTAATTTTACACCATGGATGGAACTGAATGTCAATTTGAGAGGAATTGCAAGTTTTCAACCTGAAAGCAGAGTTAAGCTTGTCAGCTGTGCTTCCTGCATTGGACCCTGTCCTGGGTTGCCAGCAGGAGCCCGGCAAGGCTGGCCATGGGAAAGCCCTGTGAACAGGCAGGTTAGCAACCTCCTGTTCATGGAGTGGTCACTGTTGTTAAAACCTGCTTGGAGATCAACTCTTCATCTAACATCTCTCTCTCCTTTACCACTTCCTTGCAAAGCAAAACCCCTCCTCACTTCAAACAGGGTGCAGCAGCCTGTGCCCTTGCCTTAGATAAGAGGTAGAGGAGGCTCCCCTTCCTTTGCATCCTTCACAAAGAAGAGTCTTTATCCTGTAACACTGCAAGGGCATGCAACATTTTCTGCCACCCCAGAGCTTCAGGAATGAGTTGTGGCAGCGCTTGTGTCCTTGTGTCTGCCCTCATCAGCCGTCCACCTGCTCTTCTGGAAGTTCAGCAGCTGTGGGAGGCATGAGGACTGATAGACTCTTTTCTGCTCTGCATGATAAACAGTGGTGGTACCAAACCCCCTCCTTATGCAAGAGCTGCCAGCTGGCTACAGAGCTTAGATTCAGTTCTCCAGCCTCCTCTTCCTCTTTGCAGAGTGGGAATACAATCTCTCAGGTGTAGAGTATGGCAGTGTGGGCCTGTGTGTGCACGTTGGGGAGTATCAGCTGTGAGCCTCTCACCGCCCTCCTGAAGTAGACACATTCTGGGCAAAAGCCTAACCCCTCACTCCACTGATAACCATAGTCCAAGTGTCCAGTGGGACTCCCACTCATTGTCTTGCTGTGTGTCTCAAGGCCTCTACAAGTATTTGGCAGGAAATGTACCAAGGGAACACACTGGCACATGGCAGAGCCATTCTGTCCGGGAGAGAAGAACTGGGGTGGGTGTGGCGTTGTGCCCAGAGCAGCAGAGAGGAGCAGGCTCCTGGCCAGGCCAGGAAACGAAAGGTAGGGAATGGCTTTCCACATGGGGCCTATCCAGGAGACTTCAGTTTATGCAGGTAAGCAGACCTTTGGCTAAACTTCTGAATTGCTATGAGTGGTGCAATAGGGAAGCAGCAGATTCATCAACCAGAAGCAAGTCATCCAGCTACTCTGGGATGCTCCCAGTGGCTCTGGAAATTTGAGGCATGATGCACTTGCAACTTTCTTGGCCAGACAGCTGTGCCCCATCACCTTATGCCCATCAGAGACTGTGTGACACAGGAGCTGTGTGGTGGTGTAATCCCCGAGAAAGATCAGAGGAAAGCAAAGGAAAGCTTTTCATATGCTCAAAAACAAAGAAGAGGGATAGGTACTTAATGAACCTTGGCTGGCCCATGAAACCAGCAGCTGAAGCAGAGCCCATGCATCTTGGGAGTCCCACCACCGATGCCTACAGCAAGGTGAAGGGTTGTGCTCAGCACTCATGGGTTTGTCCACCTGGCCCCTTCTCTGTCCTGCACCCCTTGGCACAGCCAGACCAAAACACAGGAGGCAGAGGAGGAGGCACCAGCCCTTCCTCTGCCGGCACCAATGTTTAATGCCTTTCAAAGAGAAAATTCATCTAACTTCCAACTCCAGCTCATCCCCATTCATAGAACAGGAGGTAAGGATTTGTGACATCTTTAAAAATGCCAATGTTCCCTCACATTTATCAATACTTTTACTGAAATGCAGAGCCAAAATTTTATTTTCTAAGTTGGCCACAAGATGGAAGCATCAGACAAAAAGCTGTTAAATTATTCTTTTCCTCCTTCCTTTTCTGTTTTTGTTTCCACAGCAGCACACATGTGCTGCCACTGCAGCAGCTGGAGCCTTTACAGCAATAGGAGATAAATGAATAAATACAGTGTCTATCAGCTCAAAATGGGTTTTTTTTGGAAGAACTTTGAACCTGTTGGGATAACCACATTTTTCCATAGGGTCAGACCTGTGGTAGACACTCCTGTTTAAGAATGATACATGTACTCATATCTAGTGTTGTCAAATGGAAAACCAAAACAGCATCCTGGAAGACAGGGAAGATGCCTGAGACTTTTCTAGACCACAATTATACATTTTGTGTTACAGTATACAACCCAAATTCTGCAAATCTGGAAACTTCACTGGCAACTGCCATGCTCTTGCTGATGGTGGTGAAGGACACTCTGCCTTTTACCTCAAACAACTTACTTCTAGTAAAAGAAGGAGGGATTTAGAATAAAATATTATTTTAAATATGGTGAAGAGTGAGACCCCAGACACTAACCCCCAGAAGGCATTCAGGTTCAAGGGTTAGTTTAAGTTTGTGAGCCATTCCAAATCCTACAGCAATCTGACATATCATATATTGCCATATCTACCCTGCCATTAGCACCACTGTGCTCCGTCAGTAGGAGCGTCACCTGCTTTATCATTTCTCCATATAAACAATGCAAGCTTTGTAAGAAGGGCGATATGATTTATTAGACCAGCAGATAGAGTAGAAAAAAATGAGAAGCAACCCATGTCAGGACTTGAGGTAGGGTTTGGCTATCTAAAAACTGGCCTGTGTTTTCCATCTTTACTAATTTGCCTCATAAAAGACATCTTCTGCATATTATTTCTGGATGGCTGAGACAACAGCCATTGTGTTGCCAGCAGTAGCATGTGCCAGCTGATGCCCAAGGCTTAGAAATGCCTATTCCAAGGAAGCTCTAAGCGTTGAAATTGGAGCCACCTTGTTGAAGACATGCCAAGAGCATGTGTGCTACCAGCAACAGCACTGCAAAAAAGTTTCTCTCACCTGCAAGCATATTTGGGTGTATTTGTATTTATACCAAGTGCATTTGTGAGCTCATTGATTGATTGCTTTCAGAGGCAGAGTTTTGTTTGTTCACAATGTATTTGACATGCAAAATGATGGGTGCTTTGGTAGGTAAAAATGCTTCTATACTGATGTGGGAACGATGTCAATGCTTTAAAGCCAATCTTCAATCATAAAAAAAAAAAGGCTACTGTCGTCATTTAACCTGGCTTTCTGTATGACACAGACCAGAGGGTTTTCCTAAATTAATTCCCATTTGAACCAGAGCCTGTCATCTAGAAAAAAAGCAGCCTTTTCTCATCTCTGTGAATCCTTGTGTAAATATCAGGTTTTGCAGCTGCTTACATGTGAAACAAGTATTATTAGTTGAACACTGAGCATGCACCAAACCAAGATTATATTTCCACACTCTGCCTGGAGGAGCTCAGAAACTCATTAGCCATCATTTCTGGTCTCATTGGCTGGATGAGCAGGGGAGTGGGATTTCACCAACACATTTCAATCACTTTTAATGTAGTTTCTGGTGGCTGCCTTTGGCAGTTTTGGTTAGGTGTGTATAATACTCTGATGTTCTGTGTGTGAAATGAGAGTTCCTCTGGCTGGAAGCTAGTGGAGGTGGACTGGCCTGAAGGAGGAAAGAATCCTGTAGAAAAACAACAACAACAACAACAACAACAACAAAAGAACCCCAAACATATAACATTTCTACCAAGTTAGAAAATGTGGGTGAATTTAGTTAAAAGTGTTTTCGCTCTGTCCCAAGACTTCATTCTTTTCCAAGCTGTGTGTCCCTGTTGGATGGCCTGGGGAGACTGCTCTGAGCAGAGCAGAAGGGATGCCACTGCCAAACCCCTCAAGGCTTTGGCCGAGCTGCCTGCACTTGGTGTTTATGTATGCAAAAGAAGGAATGGACAGAGGACCCTCTATACCAATCCCAGCTATAACATGCTGAAGCAACAGGGACATTTGGGCTTCTGCCTTTGGCTGCAATCACTGCAGCTATCCAGTTCATGCTCTGTTGCAGCTGTGGGCTGGTCAGGAGATGCTTTGCTTGGCTGCAAAGCTTGGCATGAGCAGTGAGATGATGGTGGGGCATTGCACATTCTTGCCTTTTTTTTTCTGCTGAGTCGCTAAGACTGCACAATTTGCTGAAAGGTGCATTTGACTTGGCTCTTTTTCCTCCCATCCACCCTCTTCAGCCTCCCCTTGGGAAAAGTGGGCTAGAAGCTCTGCCACATCCCTGCCCCACTTCAGACCCAGACAACAACAGCTGCTGCCAAAGGCCAGGGTCAAAAGGGTCCAGCACCGCTCCAAGCTGCTCCCGAGAGCCTGCATAGCGAACACATTTCCACAGCTCCTCCCTGGATCCTTGGCTGTTCCCTTGGCAGTGAGAAACCCTCAGAATCAAATACCGTGAAAAAGCGTTATTGAAAATGTTCAGGAGAAACTGCATTTTGAGAGAAAATGGATTCGAAAATGTCAGCATTCTGTAAAAGAAGAAGAAAAAAAATGGTGCGAATATATGTTGCTTTACTGTCAAAAACTGAGCAGCCCAAACCTGTCCTGAGCTGCCAAAAATTAAAAACTTTATTTTTTGGCTCGAATATTTTGGTATTCAAATTTTCTCCTGAAAATGCCACATTTGCTATAGAGAATGTAGAAAGCAAGCTTTGGGATTTTTTTCCCCTGTGGAAATACACTTTTACCTCCTCCCTCCCAAAAAGGACCCCCCTTTCCATCCTGTGTGTTATGACACCTTGTGCTGAGACCGAGACAGAACTGCTACGAAGACCTTTCATAGGAACAGCTGCTAGAAGTTGCCTTGCAACTCCAGGCAAGTATTTATCAGGATTTCTTATCCTGGCAGCTTCCAAAAAAAACGCTGGCAAAGGATGAGGCTGCGAGAGCTGCCCCCACTGGGGTGCCATTCATGAAGGATGAATTTTGTTCCCTGCTTTGCCCCGTGGCAGTCAGCCCTGGGAGGTGGTGAGAGCCTCCTCTCCTGGGAGCGTTGCTGACACAGGGGCTTACAAGCATGAGCAAGAACTCACAAGCAGTGCTTGTGTGTGGGCTCCTGCCTGCCTGCTGCCTGCCCATGGGTCACATCTCCATGTCCCAGGAGCAATGTGAAGGAGGAGTCTGAGCTCCATCATAACCTTGCAAGTTCATGCTGGTCAGAGAAGCTGCCAGCACTGCCTGGGTTTTGCCAGCCACGTGAGTAGAGCCTGTAAAAGACAGCCCCTCTGTCTGTGAACCTGCCCCATGTTAATCTTGAGACCACCCAAGCTAAGGGAGTTCTACTGTGTTAGCGCTGAATTTTGTCACAACACTGTTCAGATTGTCATCATGTCCTGCAGTGAGCAGGGGGGCTCATGAGCATGTGAATTTAGCAGAAAGAAAGAGTTTTCTCACATAGCTACTGAACAGTGGTGATCTAGCTCAAAGCAAACCCCTCTTCCTATCTTCTCCTTCCTCCAACACTGTGTGTCTTGCCCCAGCAGCTTGCTGATCACACTGTTCCCAGGCTCCTGCTGAGGTCCCCCAGACACACACATAGTGCTGGCCCCACCGCTAAGACCTGTCTGATTCATGCCATGAGGGGAACGGTACCTCTGGCCCGGGAGACCTCTCCAAGAACAGGAGATGGCACTAGATTGGCCACTGAAGAGGGAGGTAGAAGGACCATCTGTATGGTGGGAGAGGGAAAGGGACCATGTAAGCACTAGGACAGGATAAATGTATCAGAAACATTGTGTCCAGCAGGACTAGGGAAGTGATCATCGCCCTGTACTCAGAACTGGTCAGGCCACAGCTGGAGCACTGTGTTCAGTTTGGGCACCTCAACACAGAAAGACATTAAGGTGCTGGAGCAGGTCCAGAGAAGGGCAACTAAGCTGGTGAAGAGCCTGGAGTACAAGTCTTATGAGGAGTGGCTGAGGGAACTGGGACTATTTAGTCTGAAGAAAAAGTGGCTCATGGGAGACCTTATTGTTCTCTACAACTACCTGAAATGAGATTGTAGAGACGTGGGTGCCAGTCTCTTCTCCCAAGTGACAGGACAAGAGGAAAGGGCCTCAGGTTGCACCAGGGGAGGTTTAGGTTGGATATTAAGAATATGTTTTTCACTGAAAGGGTTATCCATCACTGGAACAGGCTGCCCAAGTCTTCTGCTGACTGCTTTCCCAACATGGAATGATATTATAATTAACAGACAGACCAACCACCAGATCCCTCCCTCTGATCTTAAATCATACACAAACATTCTAAGATGCCAAGCCACTGGAGGGAGGAATAAACAAACACATTCACTCACAGCATATTATGTGAAGAAAGGAGCAAGCTGACTCATAAACCAAGCTGTGGGATATGGAATCATCCAGGCAATGAGTCCTACCACAGCACAACTTCCCAGAGGGAGACTCATGAAATTGCCCCAATATCCTGGGAACTCCACTTGCTACAAGCAGCTGAGGAGCCTTTCCAACAACCAGAATCCCCACACAGCAGATACACCATGCAAACAAACCTCCCAACACCACTGCAAGTGGGGTCAGTTCTTATAGAGGTGGCTTCTTGCCCCACTTCCAAGGTAATGTGGAACGTGGAGGCACCTGGTGGTGATCTCCTAATCAGTTCCTACCCAAGGCTGGCCAGATCCTGGGCGAAAAGCGATCAGGAAGGTCTTTCTTGCCTGGTTGTGGACATCATCTATGTGCTAACCCTCACTCAGGGATGGGGGTTTAAACCCCAGCACTTCACCAGGGAAGTGCTTAAATCACTGTCACTAGATGTGTTCAAAAGTCATGTAGGCATGCTGGTTGGGGACATAGTTTAGCAGCGGACTTGGTAGAGTTAGGTGAATGGTTCGACTGAATGATCTTAAAGGCCTTTTCCAACCTAAACAATTCTATGAGTCTAAACTCTGTCACTGTTGTCCATGAGAAAGCACCTCTGGTTCTTTTTCACACAGGACCATTAAGCAAGGATCTGGCCAAGACTGGTGAGACAAAAAGTGAGACATCCATGGACCATGAGAGGCACAATTAAGGATTTAGTCTTGAGGAAATGACCAGGAGAACTTAAAAAAAAAACCAAAACCAAACTGGTAGCCACTTTGTCTCAGCCCTGCACTGATTGAGGGTCTTTTAGAGCTCAGAGGATTTTATGGTTCTGGCTTGAAGTTTCTTACCTCTAGATGTGATTACTATCACTCAAGACACCCTCAATGAGTTTTGTGCATTGACACCTCTCTTCTGGGGAGGGGTCTGAGAGCTTTTATGGTATTTTCTAGAAACTGGAGGGATGAATAACCTAAAAATATTAAAATAGTCCACTGACTCATTTTACCTAACTCAAACAGCTGCCAGAAGTTAGGAGCAATGGTCTTAATGTGACGACATCAAAACATTTTGTTGAAATTTTGTCTCCAATCTAGATATGCAGGTTCAGCTTATCGACCTTTGCATGCGACCTTAGTTGTCAGTAATTCTGTGCAATACACTCTGCTAATCAGGTAGATGAACAGCTACACACCTGCTGAAAAGGGCCATAGTTTCTGTCTGCAGAGAAATCTTTGCATGAAAATGAAATTGTTTTGGGTGGAGTAATGAAAGCAAAGGGTGCTAGGTATTAAGAGCATCCTAGGGGAGCAGGGACTCTCTGTGCAGTGGCTGAGCTTGTCTGTGCCTTGTCACAAATGTCTTCTGTCCCAAAATAATGCCCCTCCCAGCTTAGGTTTCAGCAAGCTCAGCTATTTTGCAAAGAAATGGGCAGAAATGTCCCTTAGCCTGCAACAACTACAAGTAGCAGTGGATAAATTCTTGCCTTTCCTGCTTCCCTCTCTCTTAATTTGGCAAACATATCATTATGGAAGTCACAAACTAGCAACAGCACTGTCCTTTCTTGCCCTTCCTTTCTCTTAAGGCCACATCACCCCCATGGTATGTCAGTGGTCAATACTTTGGAAAATCAGTTTGACTCTTTGTTCCCTCCCTACAGGTGAAGTGACTCATTTGCCTCAGCATTGCTCTGGAAGACACAGATACTTTGCTTGGTGCTCACTGCAATATTTTGAATCACAGCCTGGTCTTGGATTTAAAATCTACAGATTCCAAAGAGCCATACATGAGAGTGCCTGTCCAGGAACACAGATAGACTGTCTATTATGATTATTAAAAATAAATATATTGATGCAAGAGCTGCCCATTAGAAAAGAGCAAGAAAAAGCAGAGAAATGGTATTATTAAAACAATAAATGGACAATATGCTCCTCAATACCATCTCCAGATCCTGAACTCATGGCTCTTCAATCCTTCGATCCTTTAATGACATAGACAGTGGCACCGAGTGCACCCTCAGCAAGTTTTCTGACGATCCTAAGCTGGGTGCAGCTGACATGCCAGAGGGATG
>NW_008627959.1:0-110713 GCF_000691845.1 Merops nubicus | reverse complement strand
GGGTCTGTGCCGAGCTCTGGCCGAGCCCCGCGCCCCGGCTCCCGCAGCGCAGAGGACAAGCAGAAGCAGTGACCGGATGGGTCGATACACATGGAGTATAACGCAGTGCTGCTCTGGTAAGGATGGAGTTACTGAAAATCCCCCTCCGGAGAGAGGAACGTGAGCTCGTTTCTTCATCCGGCATAGTTGGGTTTGGGTTCCTTTGTGTCGGGCAAGCCCTAACTGAGAACCTGACTTTGTTCTGGAGGGTAATGTAGCAACAACATAATTGTAGAAGCTTGTGTAATAAATATTAACCTTAATAATAAACCTTAGATTCTTAATTTTGTCAGTTTGTTTCCCTTACATCCTCACTGTGCTTTAGAGTCACACAGAACACAGGGCAGTTTCCGCCGTGCCGTGTTCCAGCAGAAGGCTTTTGATGTCGTGGAGCAACCCCGGCTGCGTGGCCTGACGCTGCCCACTCACCAGAGCTCTGACTGAGAAATGAAAATTGCTCTCAGGATCTCCTCAACAGGCAGCTGGGAAGCTGTGACTTTTAGGGTGGTGTCCTACAATAATTCAGTATTTTAAGATGCTCTGACATCTGGAGACATATTCATGAGCTATAAGAAGTTTCACTTTTCCTTAAGGCACTAAACCCAAACAGACATCGTGTTTACATACGAGTGGATATAAAAAGCATGTGAGGCAAGTTCTATCCCACTGGTTTCAAAGGAGCCATATGCAAAGAAAACCTACGTTCTCCTAAAACTTCAGTCTTGAGTCACCAGCTTGGAAAAGCTATTGATGGCTTCTCACAAAACAGTTTTTAAAAGACCATCTCTTGGGAAGCAACAAAATACAGTGAGAGAAGCCCAGTCTCTATTTTACAGAAGCCATAAGAAATTGTTTTGTGCTTCAGTAGGAAGCTGCAGAAGCAACAGTAATGCTCCTCAGGGGAAAAAAACATGCTGTGATCTAAAATGTGGCAAGCACTTGGTTAGCCAGCTCAGGAACCTCACCAGCATGCTGCCCTCTTTAATAAAGAACGTCCTGGCACTTCCTGACAGGGGTCAGCAGAAGGGAGCCCTAAGTCATCCTCTTGTAATGGAAACACAAAATAACTTCCGGAGAACCCTGTAGATGTGGTGAGGATTACTGGAGTCATAACTAATGCCAGTAAATAATATATGCACCACGATCTGTACCAGTTAATGAAAAGAGCCTCAACAAAGCGTCTGAATTTTAATGTGACCAAAGTTTTGTGTAGGTCTAAACCCAAGACTGACACTGCGCTTGGTATCTAACAGGGTGTTCCCTGCTCAGTAGAAGTTCTTGCTGTGACAGCTGTGCCTAGGAGGAATAAAAATATATTTTGACAGAAAATAGGAAAAAAATACTCACTTGGGAAGACCACTACAAGAAACACTGTATTCTGACATCTATACTTAAAATTATTGAAATGATTTGTGCTATGGGGGTGGGGAGCTGTCTGAAAGGTTCGAGGAGGGGAGGGTTAAGCAGCCAGTAAGCTGGCAGGCAGCTGCACCCCATAAGCAAGGTGATGAGGCAGAGATAAAAATCTGCTTTCAGCTGGAAGGAGAAGATGGAAGGGGAAGTCAGAACCAGCTGGGAAGCAGCGGCCTCAGTTTCTGATCCTCCCTTTGAAAGAAGAGCCATAAAGCACTTGAGGTTGGGTGGAAGGTGCCCGCCTGCAGACGCTGATCCAGATAGCCCAGTGCAGCCACTTTGTTCTGTTAACCTCTTAACCCTGGGCTACCTGGATCAGACGGTGCTGCCAGAGGGACAACACCTGGCAGGGAAAGGCATTAAAGCAAGATGCTGCCTCTCCCCTCGTTCCAAATGGCTGGACAACCTGGCCACTCTGCTCCTCTTTAACCAGCAAGAGCTTAAACACCATTAATTGTCTATAAAGATGAAGCAAGGTATTTTCAGACAAGACAGCAAGTGTCTAGAACTTGCTCTTGAAATCACAAGTAGAGCATTATCTTTGGAAAAGATGGGCTCTGTTAAATCAGAAGTTGAGTGTCTAGAGCAAAAATCGCTTGGCAGTGGTCATAGCCCATTTTATGCAGTTGGGTCTCATGAGCTTGACTTTTATGAAACTGCTTGTGTAAGCAAACTGCACTCTCTGCATTGAGTTTCTTTTTTCTTTTTATTTTTCCAAAGCTTTTGCTTCTCAACTGCCTTTTTGCCCTTAATTCTATATGGATAGGCACATAACATCTGTGATGGGGCAGAATACAGAGTATTCTACCTCCCTGAGTACAGAGGCAGAACGGGCTGGACAGAAGAAAGAAATTAGGCTTTGCTTATAACATGAATATGTAAGGATGGAGAAGAGACTGGTCAGGAAGAGGTGGACAAATGTAAATGCTTCTAAGCAGTGACCTTAAATCTACTCTTCTGCAAACAGAAGTGGCAGCCTGAACACCTGGGAACACAGAAAATTTTATCTTTGCCTGCAAAGCTGGTGTACTGTGAAATAGAGCAGCACTTGCCTGTTTCAGAATAGCTTTTGTCCCCTAATTCCTCTTTCTTTCATTAAACAGCTAGAGATGCTCTGCGTACAGAAACCTCCAGAACATCAGGATCTTCTGCTTGAACCTCCTGATGCACAGGTGTGTTTGTGTGTGTGTGATGCCAACACACACCAGGGTAGAGGAGGCACTAGGAGATGAGCAGAGAAGGGGAAGCAGCAGATGAGTGTTGAGCAAAGGTCTTACTGGGGAAAACCCAGCTCGTGTAGAGGGAGCATCGGCCCCATCTGCCACGTTTCCAAGACAGAGAATATCAGGAGGATGACAGGTTGCTCTCGTGCTGCCTGGTTTGTGCCTCTGCAATCACAACATACGCTGCTTCCCATGAGGAAGAAACAAAAGCACCTCTTAGGAAACACCTTGATACTGTTTGAGGACAGTATCAGGTGGTTAGTTATATTTTAATTAAAAACAGAAGAAACAGCTATACCAGTGGAGATCCAGATGCCATCTAGATCTCAAGCAGCTGCAGATGCTGAAGAACCATCGATATATTCCCAAAGTGTCTGGGAAGGACCAGCCCGAGCAGCAATGCTTTCCCACTCACCAGCTATTTTCATCTCTGGGTACTGCAGAAGGACAACATGTATTTCTCTCACCAGTAACCACCAATCTCACATATATGGACTTGCCCAGGAGACACTGAATTCGTGTAGGCTTTTGCACCCATGAAGTCCTCTGGAACTTCAGCAGATCTGCTGCTGCTGCGTGAAGAACCTCCTTTCGATTCTGACTCCTGCTTGAACAGCCCCCAGTTATTCTGTACAACTTTATCATTTCTCCATTAAGTCCTCTCACCTTCCAGGCTAGAAAAAAACAGCCCTATTCAATCTTCTTCACTGAGCTATTATTCCATATTGTGGGTGATTAATGTCCTTCCCATGACCCTTTTCCAGTTCCAATAGATCATTGCAGAGTACTCCAGGTTTTGAAAAATCACAGATTTATAGGATGGTGCCATGATGTTTACTGTTTTGTTCTCTAATATTTTCCTAATAGCTTTTAATGTTTGATTTGCTTTTTTTTTTTTACTCCCACTAAACTGATGTTTTCTTGGAGTTATCTGTCATGACCACAGACTCTTGTACTAGAGCAGTAATAGGCTGCTCAGAGCCCATCATTTTACATCTTCCATATAAGCATTACTGTATACTCATCTACAATGTCTTTGTATCTGTTGTATTGTTTTATTTATTTTACTTAAAAATGTGTTTTAACAAGGTGTCTTGCAATGCATAGCTAGCAAGATTTGGTCTGAAATGCTTCTTACATGATTTCAGAATCTTAATTCTCTGTATATGTTCAGTGTTTCAGTGGTAAAGAAAATTCAGAAAGCAGAAAGGGTTAAACAGAGTTCAGAGTGTTTTAAAGACTATCTATTACTGTGCTGACATTAACTGATGATCAGGCCATAAAGTCACTGTTGCAAGCTTGAAGAAAAACTCACTCACCCCATTAATATGTTCCCTGCAGTAAACTCTGATATCAGTTGAAGTTTACACACCCCAAAAGGAAAATAAAATCCTTGAAATACATTTAAAAAATCTAGACTTAAAAATTGCATTGAATGAATAATTAATAGCTAGGATGATTTCTAATCTAAAATTGTCAAGGAACATGCAAATACACTCCTACTTTTGCTATACCAGCAGGGGGGAAAATAATCTTTGTATTACAGTATAAGAACAGTACATGGCGTGACAAAACAGAATAAAGTGACATTTTTTGTACAGACACTGGTTTTGTGACAGCTGTCAGTATCTTCAACAACTGAGGAGCTCAGAAGATTGTATTTCATTCTACAAAGTGAAATAACAGGAGGCTGTACTTGCCCTTAAGCAGAAGTCACTCTTTTGTTCTAACCATTTTCCTGTTTGAATTGTTGAGGTTATTTAACAGTCAATTTACTTTGTTTCAATACTAATTAATACTATGCATGAGATTGGTGATCAAACAAAAAAACTCACACTGAGCAACTTTTCTCCTCTCCATTGAAGCCCTTATTCAGCATGCTAAAGAGCAAAAGCCTTGTTTTAATAAAACACGACCAGTCGTCAGTCACCAGATATTGACTGCAAAAAATAGCTTAAGAATAGCAGAATTTCATCCAACAATAAGGCATAGTACAAAAGAAATGGCAAAAGATGATGCTAAACTTTTCCTTTCTTCATGACACTGCACAAGTCCTCCGAGCACCTATCAGTGATCTCTATATTATGCTGCCAGCTCTAATTTATTTTTTCAGTGATGCTCTAAGAAAACTGATAAAGGGAAAGGGCCTGAAGGGGTGTGAACGTCATAAGGCACAGCTCATCTCTGCAGCTAGAGACTTCAGTTTTATGCCAAGGAAAGATACTACGTTCGTTATGACCAAAGAGCAGGAAACTAGTTCAATTCCAAAGCAACAATTTGCATTTCCCTCTCCTGGACAGACTGTCTAAGGACAATCCTCTTTATTAAAGAAGATAAAGGAGCTGTGATTGTGACATACTTTAAAATAAATGTGGTACCGAGAGCAAGTTGGGGATTCAGTTGTTTATTTCTCTGCTTTTGCTTGTACATGACTGAAAATGTGTCATAGAAACAGCTGGTCTATCTTTAAAGAAAGTCTGAAACCATTAAGTAATAACACAGAAAAATGTGTTTTGGATTTGTCTAAAAAATTCAAACCCCATATAACACTACTAAAAGTGAGGGAAAAGCTCTTAACGTCTGTGAATAAAAATTTTCTATGGAATTTATAGACTATTTTTCCACCCAATAACCTTTCAAGAAGAAAGACTGGTTTGAGATATACTTAATTTCAGATGCATTATCATTTCCACATTATTCAACCACTATAAAATTTCTATGGGCAAGTATGAAGGATGATAGAAATTTATAATAACTGCGGCCACACTCTTCTAGTATCCAAACCAGCTCCATAGAACTTCTCTTTTATACCATTCTACTTGGCTAAATATATTTTAAAAATTATAATTATATGCAATTCTATAATGAAACTTAGGTTTGTTTTTTTTTCCCCATAGTTCCTATGCCTTGGAGTAACCTAAAGGTTGCTATATTCCTGTAATTTATACCTGAAATTTCAACTGTTTCTGTGAGTATATAATTTATGCTTTTATCTTTAGGGAATATGGAAATGTTTCCAGGCTATGGATGCATTTAACAAGCTTTTGGTTTTGCCTAAGTAAAACATTGTGCAGAATTTCATTTTGAATAACTATGCAATTTGAGCCCTTAAGTTAGGACTCTTTCTGTTGAGAAAGGTTATGTTTCTAATGTGCCTCCAACTGGTCAGGTAGAAAGCAAGAAACCAACTTGACAGCTTTTTTTTTTTTTTTCCATAAACCTGTAGTTGCTTCTCTCAGATTTCAGCAACAGAGCTCACGACAATCCTCCCACATCTGTTTCATCAGCTGATTAAAATGTAGATCTCCTACCAGGTAACACATTTTTGGATGATGGGCGTGACTCTAACCAGGTCGTTATTAAGAGAACAACTTTATGCACCATCAGCAACTTGGCAGAGTAAACAACTTGAAGCTGTTCTTTAAAATGGGTCTTGATATTTTGTTTATGAGAGCTTTAATTTACTGGAAGGCTTTAAGCCTTTTACAACCCATTTAGAAATAAAAGGTTTTGTTATCTTTTAAGAAGCTTTCAGCAGTAGAGACTTTTATCTCTCACAAGAAAGAATTCAGATAGGACCCTTATGTGGAGCAATGAATATTTGGTTTTCTGGTTGTGTTGGATGATTTGTGGGGTGTGTTGGAATACACTGAAGGGCAACATTTTTTTCTTTTTCTTTTTTTTTTAGCCCACAAGACACCTGGCAAGTCTTAACTTATCCTTACTCTTCAAAAAACTGAGATTCTTTTGCTGATAGGGACTGAGTGTGCTGTTTAACTACTTTTTATTTTCATTTAAAGTTGGAAACTCAAAATCAAAACATTTCAGTTAAACGTGTATTTTAATTTCACAATTAAAAAGATTGCATTTTAAACCCACAACTGCTGACCTTTCTGAAGGAAGGCATTTTTATTTTGACCCTGTCCCACTAACAGTCTCTCCTCAGACTTGCTTTACTTGTGCCCACTGGAAACGTAGCAGCTGACAAGGTAACCCCATACCATGCTGCTAGGAAAACCAGTCAGTGCCCAGAGCCACTAAAATGTACCCAGTGTCAGGAAAGGGCTTTAGGAAGCACAAACATCCATCTTGCAACTCTTTTTTTTTACTTCAGTACCTCACCCTTATTTATGCAGAGTGTGAGCCTGTGAAAGTGAACGTTGAAGGAGGAATGTGTAATGCTGGGGGCATCAGACAGAGCATTCCTGGCAGCAAAAGCAGGGGCTCAGTCAGCCTGTGCTATCAGCTAACAGAGTTGGCTTTATTTCTAATTCTCTGAGAGGAGTACTAGCTTCAGAACTTTAAGCATCATACCAGACTGCCAGACTGTTTCAGGAACCGTGTAGGTTCACGGGAGGATAGCACACAACTCACTGCTTTGGTAAAGACTGGAACTCCAACTCAGGAAGCATTTCTAGTTTTAACCTCAATATGATGACTCTTTTCTCAGCTTCTGTAAAGTTCCTTCTGCATCAAGGATTCAAAAAGGTCGCACAAAGTAATGAAAATTATAATTCTGTAAGTGCAGCCTCCCCTTCCAGGACCTTCTCTCAGACAACCCCCTCCAGCTGGGTTGTAAATGAGGTTTTGAAACAAGCTGCCACGACATGGAGCATTACTCCTTTATTGGGAATGATGTTACACTTTGTAACTTCCTCCAAGGCAGGTCTCTATACACACGTATTCCCTGTAAAGCTACAGAGTAAGAACAAAGTCCATCCTGCACTGAGAGATTAAAGACTGTTGCCGTGCACTAACTGCCTTCTGTTTCCTCATTTAGAGAAGCTTAACAAATTAGTAGTTTCCTGTCATCTCTGGATATTGGGTATTCTAAGCAAGCAGCACACTGAAGAGGTTCCCTGGTGTGGGAATACTGATGATTTCCATAGATATATGAGCTTACATGTGCACAAGACCAGAATTCATGCTGTTAGTTCAATCTACAATAGCTGCTGCTTTTATATCAGCTTAGTTACTTTTTTCTCAAACATTTTTCAGAGGTGCGTTTAAATATTAGGAAGTTCTAGTTTCTACATTAACTTACTTACATATAGATAATACTTCAGCTTTCCTGCTCTTTTTCCTGTCTGCTTCACACATAATTGTTCTTTTAAAACTATTTCAATTTTTCTGTTACTACATTGGTCAATAAAAACCTTTACTTGCATAGCTTTAGAGGTACACATGTACTAAAAAGCAAGCATACCTGCACACAGTGAGTCAAACAAGCCTATGCATGATATGTAATATTGCTGCACTAGTTAAGTTCTAAAGAATCTGCTTTAACTTTGTTTCTTTTGTCATGTAACAATGGCATAACACAAACCCTTCCTACAGACCTCCCCAAAACTAACAGCTTCTGGAGTGTAGCGTGTGAAGCTGTAGTTCCATTCTGCCTGAAATGCGTTTTTGGTATTCAGATAGACAGAACTTTCCAATCTCCATTTATCTGTTACATACAATTTACTAACTGAGTGTTAAGCTACAGTTGCACAAGAATTGGATTGTTTGAGCCTTGTTCATCCACCCCTGATGTCCTGGACAGCACTGAAAGGAGTGGCTGGCTGTCCAAAGGTGTGTGCATGGCCCAGACCTGACGGCAGCTGAACTTAGCAGCACCATTTGCACTTGTATCTCATCACTTTAGTCAGTGACTGCCACAGAAGTATCTTAGAATTATTTGTCAATGTGGTCACTTCTCTACTTTCTGTTGCTGTTAGACCAGCGAGCAAGCTAGAATCTTCAGTCACAAACAGGTTCAAGCTTTAAGCCAAATTAAAAGAGAATTAAAAACTGAAAGTTAAAAGAGACTGTTTTAAGACTACCTTATTTTCATAAAATCTTAAAGGCAACGTGAGCTCTTGTGTAATACCTGTAATGAGAGCAGTCCTTACCTGAGAGGCTATTGGAGATAATCTGCTTGAGAAATTTTTACTTCCTTTGCAAGGGTGATACTGTCTTTCACATTAATTTATACCATCTGAAAGACAAGATTTATTATCTTAAGAATATTGGATTTATTTTTTTTTCTGAAGTAAAAAGAAGGCTAAACAAGAGGTGGCAGATTTCAGACACTAGGTCTTTGTGTGCACAGTCTGTGCCATACCTGGCATGGTTCATTTATCACCTATTCTTGTCAGCCTTTAAAGCTACTGCTAAAATTCTCACCTCATATCTATAATAATAATAATAACAACAACAGCAATAATAATAACAACCACCACCATCTTAACTGTATCAGAAAAGATGTTCTCCCATTCCTAGCAGCCCAACTTCTCTAAGTAATGTCACCCACAAAGCAGAATTAAAGCATTTTACACCAAAGAGCACATGGCTAAAATAAACTCAGTGTAGTAGAGAGGCGTGTGCTTTGCAAGCAGTGAGAGTGAAGAGAGGATAACTGTGTTCTCCCCCACCAGCTACCAATTCACAGACTACTAATTCTGCGGTCAGGGCAATTTAGACTATCACTTCCAGAACTCTTGACTTAATAACTGCCTTGTTACTTTAATTGCAAGTCAGCTGATAACCCAAGTGACCAGTCAGAAAGATACGGTGGCCAGAGTAGAAGGTAATCATGGAGAACCTTTCCTAAATGGTCCATCAGCCCCTATCCATCCACCCGCCAGCGCCGTTTCAGAGACGTGGCTGGTCGGTGAGCATCCAGTTTGCAGCTTTATGAACTGGAAAGAGTACTGGAAAATCATCACCTATCAATAATACGTTCTTCTAACGACAGCAACAGAAGAAAGAATATTCTTCAAGCAGGAGTGACTAGTTCAAACCAGTTCTGCAGGAAGCTTCACACACCAAAGATCAAGAAGAATGCTAATGTGCAATCATTGAACAGAATAGGAGCCAAAACTTGCTATAAGGCACGTAATGAATAATGCTACACAATCAGCTTCTAGACACCCACAATGTATCTAAATTTATAACCCGTACACGCCATTGGAGAAAATGTAAATGCATTTCCCATCGCTGAAGTGTGCTCTCCAATCTGCTCTAACACAGGACCATATTGGGGCTGAGCAGACCATTCTGTCTGTTAGAAACGTACCAGAATGTGCTGGTATTTATATCTCATCAAAGCTGTTCAGTAAACACTGCACAAAGACCTCTGATTTCACCAGAGGCATAAACACGTGCTAAGAATTTCATTCTAGGATTTCGGACGTGAGAGAGCTCTCTCTGTCAAGTGAGCTTAACTGTCACCCCCTCATCCCAATGAATTAAACATCCTTCCACCTGGAAAGCTGTCCTAGCCTCCCAGATAAGGGTTTTGGAGTTCTAGTGACAGACTCTGCATTGCCCATGACGTACACTGTGAGGGAAAATGCAGCATAGCTTCCCAGAGTCAACAGTTTGGCGTTTTCTTCCCAACCAATCAGAGTTTTAAGGGACAGGATTTTGAGGATGCCAAACTCATCTCTCTTCCTCTTACATTTCTGTGTGGACTTACATATGTTCATGTATTTTTTATGGATATAAGCCTGAAAGAGTGACCATTACAATTTCATTCATGCTGTAAAGATCCTTTGTCAGACTTAGAAGAAAAGTGAGAGAACTACAAAGCAGTGTGATTATCCTTGTTGCATAATTTCAAAACCTGCTTCTCCAAGCCACACAAACTGCATAGGGAATAACCCAATAAACCAACAGAATAAAAACATATCAGGGTCACAGCTTCTGCCTTGACGAGGGAAGGAAAGAGTCACCCTCTGCTGAGACAGAGGAATGAGGCACGCTTTCTTGTCCTGATTTGTCAACAATGGCAGGTGGAAGGGACCATGAGAGGTCATGTCATACATTTGCTTGTGCCAAGGCAGCATCAGCTCTGCATAAATGCTTCTTAGACTTTGTCAGCCCTTTCTAGCAACAGCAGAACCTCTGCAGACAATCTATTCCAGTGCTTAACTGTGTCATCAAAGCATTTTCCTCAAGTTTAGTTTTAATTTCCCTTGCTAAGACTGTTATTTCTACAATTGTTTGTGCTGAACAGAGAGAAGAATGCTACTTCCTTTCACAGGTTAAAGAATGTAAGACAACAAAGTTAATAATCTCAAAGAAATATCCACTAAAAAATAATTAAAAAAATCAACAAGCCAAAGCAGACTCTCTCTAGAAATACCTGAAAGAATACCAAAAGCAGAAATCACCTATCTTGGTAGGTTATCACTCTTTGGGCAGACCCAACACACTCATTTAGAATTAGTCAGGGCTTGCAAAACTCATCAAAAGAATCCTGAAATCTCCACACTTGTCCTGGAAGCTGTTTGTGTTTGCTCGGGAAGTTACAAACCACCCTTAGGCCAGACAGGCTGTTTGAGAGCCGACTGCAGGGCCAGGTTATCTGGTTACATGTGATGGGACCCTCCCCTGGGAGTTAAACCAGGAACCAGGAACCTTTTGTTGTGAAAACACAGCAGGAGCCCATCGCAGCACTACAGCAGAGTGCTTTATTCCAACTTGCTGTCTTCAAAACGGGCAAGAGGACGACGCCTCATTTCAGATTTGAGATTCAAAACCTCTAGATGCAAAACAAGGGTCAACGTGTTGCTGTAATTCCTTCTGCAAAGGAATTATGTTGCAGAATGCTGAGTTCATAACCTCCAAGAGCTGTGTGCACCAGTAGTAACTCAGACTGACAGCGTCATTGTAACTACCACAGAACCATAGAATTGTTTCTGTTGTAAGAGGCTTTGAAGGCCATCAAGTCCAGCTGTTACCCCAGCACTGCCAGGTCACCACTAAACCATCTTCCTCAACACCTCATCTAATGTTTGTGCAGTAGTTGAAGACAAACATTAAAACACAATGTTAAGAATCTTCAACTTTTTTCATAAACATCACAAGTTATGGACTATGTTTTGTGTCCTGACTTCTCACTGAGATCAATTTTGTATTATTAATGGAAGTTATCTGGCACTGGAATTCTGCAAATATGCAGAAAATTTGAAAACAAATCTTGAGATTGAAGTGGCTTTGTCACTACTAATTGGGTGAACGACTGAGCAAAACACAGCCTAAAGGAAAAGTGAGCCAACAAAAATTACCTTAAAGGTATTTCTATAGAGAATATAGAAAACTTATACAATAGTATCACACATAAGTGATCTGGCTGATTTTAACAAAATGTTTTGACGTAATTCAGTTTCATAATTGAAATGTTCATAGTCTGATAACAGTAGAAGTTTAGAACAGAGTGTGCTGTGTAACTCCCTTGCAGACTAGAGCAGAAATGTCAGTCTCTCAGAACTCCCCTAGCCCCGTGCAGCACTGGGAAAGGTAAGTGACTGGGCAACTTTACTGTGACTCAGATTGAAGGTTTTAATTTGTCACCTTGGTGTTGTTTTGAATGGATGGCAATACACCTCAGTCTTGTGCAAGCATTTCACAGAGGGAATTGTGGGTATAAATCAGGAAGAGGGTGCTTTGTAGGGTGGAGGCAAACTTCAAAGACAGTGAAATAAAGAACAGTCATTGCTACTCCTAACAGCTGTCCTTCTATTGTAATTAAACAGAACATTAATTTCCAAGTGTTATGACATTTAATCAGCTATATAAAAATAATAATAGTAATAGGAATGATAAAGATCATCACTGAAATTATTATGAGAGCAGGCCAAGATCACATGCCCAATGTTTCTAAAAGCTGCTATAGACAAGCTGGTTTAGACTGTAAATGTCCAAAATGTTTTCTTGGAACATACTCTGATAAATTTCTTTCTGTGAAGAGAAACTATGCAAAGAATCCCAGAGTTCCTGCTCATTAAATGAAAAAGCAACTACAGCCTGCCATGGTATTGCATCTATGTATCCTTATAAAGATGTGAAAAAGTCTTTTTCTTTTTAGTCAGTAGGCATTGATGGAAAATGCCATTTTATGCCATATTACAAAGGCAGACTAAGGAAAGGGATGCTGAATGATTTGTCACAAAGCATAATATGGTAGCTGCAGACCCAGAAGAAGGATCTTGTCTTTTATTCTCTGGTTTTTACACCCTTTCCCTTTCCCACATAAGAAACTGGATTAGAAATATGCATTCCTTTCTTCTGTAGTACAGGAATTATAACAAACTGTCTTTCACTAAATGGGTGTTTAAAATCCTATCCCTCAGGGCTTTTGAGGAAAACACTAAAACAATAAAAAGATGAAAGGAATGTAAATCAATACTTTTGATAAATTTTGCCATAATTTATCCTTCTAGAAAGAAAAAAAAAAAAAAAAAAGTGCAAGTTTTGAAATACTTGGGGTGGGAAAGAAGAGAAGAGTTGATGGACCTCAGGCGTTTCTATCTAGCCTGAAGTGGCTTTCTGGGTAATCCAGCCCTGACACCACGCTGGAGCCTTTCCAGCTCTTCCTGAACTGTGTGGCTCATGGGAAAGGGTCAGCAGAGTCCACCTGAGCCATGCTGGAGCTTCATCCACAAGTGACAAGCGCTGCTCCTGTTGTGACGAAGCTGACGGGACGACACGTTCCTTTCCTTGGGCACTTTCAGTTCCTTGCAGCATAGGTAATAGCTGGTTATTTGAAGTGTATTTCTTTTGTTGTGAGGTTTTGTATGTTTGTTTTTCAGTGAGCCACTTCCAACAAGCACAAAAACCACCAGTGGTTCCTACTGGTTAGGAAATCCTTCTTAGACTATTATAAAGAGCTCTTGGAAAAGAAAAGCATCCGTTATGTTCCAACCAGATTTCATACGGGTAAAACCAGCAATAGAGAAGAGTCGTTAGAAGAAGCCACCATATATCTCTTTATTTTTGAATGCAGAGATATAACATAAGGTAAGGTCTGAATTCCAGGAGCCACCCTGCCACAGAGAAAATCCACTCTTGAATAAAAAAGGAAGATAGTCACGAAGAGCTGCAAGTGTCTCCCAGCTTGCTCCACGTAACCATCCAGAAATGCTTCTGCACACTCTGCATGCATCTCCATCGCTCCCTTTGATATACTTGAAACATCAATTAGTTCAGCAGCTGGCAATTAGGCCACAAATAGTGACTGGAATCTCTAAAAAAGGCTTTATTTAAGTCTTTTAAAGAATAGCTGATTCGCCTCCCTTTGATGTACTCTTGCCAAACAGTGCCAGTAAGGAATTTTGTAGTGAACTCGGTCTTATCTTCCAGACTACTAATTTGGAGAAACAATTACTTCCAACCCCTTCCTAACAATCTCCAATTAATTCATTTTTTCTTCTATTATCACGTGCATAAAGCCAAATGCTAGTCCTACCAGCACGAGAGAGTTACTGGGTGTTATGTGCGGGTTCCCACACTTTGCAGTGCTGTTATATTTGTTATTTAGAACAAATCCAGATTGTTCCTGGACCTGTGCCCATAGAAACTACTGCTGTAATGTGTTTATATGATATATAATTATAGGCATGCTGTAACCTGTCCCCAGCCACTGCAGAATGAGTTGCATTATCAAAACCATAAACCAGTCCCTGGATTAACTATTTGATCTGATATATTCCCTTTTTTCAGTAGCTAATGTCAAAGAAATTAAATGAACACAGGTTACATTTTTGAGCCCCAGGAGAAAGGATACATAATATATTAATTCCATATAATATTCCAAGCCAGTAATACAACATTCACAACTCCTGAATACTCCCTAATGCACTGTGGATTTCAAACCACTGTGTCTGAAGTGCCACTTAGTTCATGTCAGGCATTTGCATTTGAAAATAGTTGCCAAAACCCACAAAGGATGTAAGAAGAAAGATGGTACTCACCTACCAATAGAGTGAGTCACAGCATGCAAGCAGCTGAGCCTCTGTAAGCAAATATAAATTCTAAAATTTGGTTATAAACCTAGCAAACAACAGGTTATTATAGGTCTTAACCTAAGTACTGTGTCAAGGTAAACAATTAGGACTGTCTTTAGTACACATTATGTGAAAGGAGAAATATCTTTATAGAAATAGCATTTTCATTAAACAGTGGAGCACATGAAAGTTTAATTACTGGAAGAATCATTTTGATGTACTTCACATGTAGACTTTAATACCATTTCATACGTACTATATTTTTCTGACATCAAACATCCAAACAACTATTTTCTTGATAAAAATTGTAAATACATGCCAACAATTTTCTGGTCATGCATCCTTTTTACCTTATGCTTTCATTCAAGCCAACAAGTTATTGAGAAGAATTTTTAAATTTTAAAAATTTATAAAACCTTGCTTCAGTAGTATCTAGTGAACTTTTTTAATGCATTATTGTATAACCTCTTGCTATAGATACATCATAACACCACAGCTAAAAAGTGGCTCTGATGGTATTTTGGTACTTTTGTGCATGCATCCACAGGTAGAGATGAGTCAAGCCAGAACAGGAAGTGTAAGAGCCACTGCACTCAAAGTGGAGAGGGACAAGCAGGGCTGGATCTGGTGCCACAGTTTGTAATTTTATTTTCACTTTACAAATTTTCTTTTGGATCAAATCCAAGCCTAAAAGATGAATTTTGCAATTATGAAATGGACGTGGTCAAAATCACACAAGAACAGCTGGTCTCACTGCAATGAGCTACAGACGGCAGGGATCTTGTGATAGCAATCTCACAAAATTTGGTAGGAAAATTGCACGATCTGGATTAATTCACTGAGTGAGTTCCTGCAGATGTGGGTAGAGAACTTGTACTCTTTCATATCTGACACTTACTAATTTGTTACTCCAGTAATATCGTGTGTGCGTGCATTAAAGATGATTTTTTTGATTTAGACTTGCTCCATACTTATAATCAAGGGCAAGAAATAATTATACAGTATTTTCATATAGAGTTCCCATAGTCTTCTGTAGGACATGTAATATTATTACATCATGATGTTATTAAAGATTATACAATAAGTTAATGCAAAGGGGTATCTTGTGCTTACTGATGAAGTGGAAGGAGGGGGAAGCAAAGAAATGCACTGAAAAAGTACCTTACTCAGGTAACTGTGATCATAAGGGCACCACAAGACAACTTTTTATTTATTCTTACACAGAAAATTTCCAAAAGAATCTCACAGCAGTACCTCAATTCTGTGCTCTTATAGCTCTAGCTCTTCCTTCCAAATTCGAGGCAGGCTGTTATAATACGCAAAGCTCCATGATGTTTGAGTCAGGGAAATAACTCCAGCTTGTAATTCTTTTAAATATTCAAGTTCTGTACAACTCCATGCTGTTCTTCTGAAGGATGTGTGTCTGGCATTTTAACATTAATGGCATCTGAACCAACATAGGAAATATAATCCTTGTAATTTCACTATGAATGTTACTCAATTACAAATAAATCCAGTTATCTCTTAATGACATTAATTTCTGTTTACAAATATGGATAAAACTGTATATTTAATAAATGTAGGTTTATTCTAAGCATTAATAACACCTCAATATATAAAATATTATAAGCCATTTCTACCAACCCTCCCACTGTTTGGGTGTGTCAGCTGGTAAACACGACAGCTCCATCCTTATAATGGTATGACAGGGAAGATCCTCAGCTGATAGGAAAATGTGTGTATATGGGATCATCCTCTTTTCTCTCAAGTTCTGTTACGAATTTAGGTTACTCAAGGTAAAACATTTATATCTGTTGCCTGCACTTTATTACAAAGTGCTAAATTCTGTTTCAGGGAGTCCTAGTAGCAAACTGTGGTTTCTCACATATGATGCTCTAGGCAAAGCTGATCCCAGCCCATCACAGTGCCCTGAACTGGGTGACTTTCAGTGTCCCTTTTTCTATGATGTGCAAGTACATAAATATATGTAAGTGTAAAATGAATTTATAAATTAGATTAGACAAATTATTTTCTGAAATACTCCTTTCCCCCATTACAATCTTCTGCAGAGTTATCTTCTCACAACTGTTTTTGAGTGTTCTCAAATCTACGGGGCCACGTTCTGAACTCAGTTCTGTGGCAGCAGACACTGAGTGACTGCCCTGAAGTTAATGGGATTACTGCCACCAGAACAATGGAAGTGAAAAATTTGTCCATTCCCCATTACAGAGGCAGCTGAATTTTACTGATCAAGGGAAGGTAGGGGACCCTTTCTAATTACGTTTTATACCATGAATACAAATGTCATGTTCTCCTGGTATACCCAGAGTCTTTAACAGTAAAGTACCTTTGTTCTGTGTAGTACAGGAAGAAAGACAGAAAGGAGAAAGCCCCCCTCCCACGTTCTTACAGGTGAGCAGCAGCAGTGCTCCAGCTCCCCTGGCTCTGGAACCCTGCCCTGAACGATGCCGCTGACATGCTCGGAGGGTTCACACGAAGAGGGAGAGCAAGGGCTGGCCCTTTGTCTGAAGGCATATGCAGATAGGAGGTCATTCAAGATAAATCTGCTTATGAAGACAACTGTTCATTTGAGTCAACTGATTTTATAATTATGTGTTACTTTTAAAGTGGAATTTTGGATGTTATTTTCTTTGATATCTTTATGACTCATACTTCAGTTGAGCAAAGCAAGCTACAATTTGCTAATGCAAGTGTGTACAAATTTGAAACTGGTTAGGTTGGGTGTGTCTGCCTATAGAAACATAAATTTTCTTACAGTTTTCAGTAAATGTTACTGGTGCAAAATTATCTGGGTACATCTTGGTTGAATTTAAATATTTCATAGTTTGAATACCATTCTTTCAAAGTTAATTCAACTGGGTAATTGCTGAGGTTCAGGACAGGAAAACTGCATTAATTATGAAAAAAACAGTAACTGAGTAAAAAGTTGTCTATCTTGATCAGGTCACATAGGTTATATAAGCAGCTGGCACCATTTTACATCTTTTGTAGATGCAGGCCTGCTTCCCCCACACAGCCTGTGGAAAGCAGGGGGCAACTGGTTTTCATTTGGGAGAATGAAGAAATTATTCTTTCTGTTTTCCTTCAGGCTGTAGCTCGTAGTTTGGAAAGCTTGAAGCAAATATGCTCCTTTTTACCATTTTGCAAAGACAAAGGGGAGCACAGCCCACAGCTCATTTCTGTTGCTCTGTGGAATGTTGCCAATGGCATTTGCAAGGATTCATAGTCCATTTTATGCAGATATTATACTGCAAGTCAGACAAACTCACCAGAAACAGCAAAGGGGAGCAGCATGTAGGCAGTTACAGCTTTGCTCTCCACTCGTGTGCTTGTGGGGTTTGGCTCAGGTGCTGGAAGAACAGACAGGACACTCCTAACCTGGGAGTGGGCATCTCTGGAGCACGGGGAACCTATGTAATGCAAGAGGGTCTGTAAACTGCTTGGGCTGTGCTAACAGCCAAAGAATCCATCAGCTATCCTCAGAAGAATGAATACAAGAAGGTAGTTTGATGCAAATCTATTAGATTAGCTATCCAAGTAGCTGTCTTCTGGCTGAACACTCAGTCTTTTAAATCTTCCTGTCCTCCCCTCTAAGCTGGACTATTACCAGCTCAGAACAGGAATGCAACTGTTGTCATCACAGCATAAAGAACAAATTCAAGGTTTTTTGAGGAACCTTACCAATCGACTGGGCCTTTTAGGAAAAAAATATAAAAATATCATTTGCATTTAAATGTAGGTAACTATCCCCAGGGCATATACTGGTACTATTTGAAGTCCCAGTTTACCAGTCATAGATTTGCAATATATTGTATGAGGAAAAAGTAAGGCTTACAAATCAATGTTTCAGCTTACTAATTCACTGCTTTGCAATCTAGTTTGTTTACTACTTGTAGACTTACAAATATGTGGAAAATAATTATATCATTTGCTTTCTCAAAATAAATATGTTTTTTCATCTACCAATCCAAATGTTTCCGAAGGAGTGATTAATATCGTATCTAAAACTGTGATTATTTTAATAAACATCAAGCAAGATATTGGACTAAGTACGACTCCAACTGTGAGTGATTTATAGTGATAAAAATACACAGATGCCATCTGTACCAACAGAAGAACACTCATCACAAATGTGTCTTATGGTAACACCTCCCTTTCATTTATACTGCAATGAGTGCTATTTCTTTTCAAATGATACTGACAGTAAAATATGGCCACTTTTAAAAGGAGTAACCTAACAGTAGGAGAAATACACTGAGAACTATGAATTAAAATACTCATTTGACTTGCTCAAGGCCTCCCTGATGGATCAGTGAATGCTCAACAAATATTAAGCTCCAGACAAGCTACGCTAGCTTAGGGGCTGCTTCCATACTAAGAGGTGTTCTTGGGTGTAACACCCCTGACACTTCCTGAAGAAAAAACAAACCAAAAAAATATCTCAACCAAAATGGCAAAAGCTTGAAGTTCAGAACCAAGCCTAAGTCATTAGTCTGACTCCATCAGCTTGTCTAGGACACATTTGCCAGCATCTTTGCCAGTTCAGCATTAAGCAAGAGGGCCATGGGGTATGCACCAGGGAAACTAGGGCAGGTAATGAGAACACGGTGATAAATATCAGTCAACTTCAAATACTAACAGCAAGATCAAAAGAAAAGAACAATTTAAATAAAATCTGCACACAGAGAATTTCGTTAGCAGCAGTTGCAGAAAGAAAGATCCGATACCCAGAGCATTATTAGTGTATACCCATGCAGCAGCCACTGGGAGCTGGGGAAGAGGGAGGATTTGCCATCACCCCCAGCAGCACCAGGCCCGCTGGCCAGGGCAGCACGTAGGGCAGGCAGGTTCCAGCTTGGTGCCCCTGAGGAGAAGGCACAGCCAGAGCTGGGCTCTCTGTGCCGTGCACTCCCAGTTCCGTGCTGACTCTGGATGTAGTGAGGAGGGAAGATTACAGACCCCCACAGCCTTGGAAAATTTTTTTTTTTTTTTTTTTTTACTAGCAGTGGCCTCAAAGCATCCCTGCTCTGTTTTGGGTTCTAAACTATGTCAAGAACTAAATTAAAGTGCAAAGTAAAGTGATATTTATTTCTGATTTTTGTTCTGCTTTGTGCTTCTGCCCCCACTTCTGACAGTTTTCCAGCCCTTCAGAATTTCCTTTGTATCAAAAAACTGACAGATTTAGCTCCTGCAAACTTCAAGCTCGTTTTCTTGTTGAAATTTAGGAAAACAGAATAGCTGTCATTCAAATATACTTCAGCAAGTGGAAAGCCTGTTCACTTTCCAACGTCTATTCCCCAAAAATCAACACTTGGATGACATGTCCTACTGACATGTCCTAAAGCCACATGCAGATCTGACAGACGTGGAGCAAACATGTGCCAGAGCCTGAGGTTCCAGAGCTCCTGCACATCTGATGTTTGGGATATTTTTAATATCTCTTTCTTTACTGCTTTAAACTGCACAGAGTGTGTAGGTCCAGTGGTCATCGTTAGTCAGGTTACGAATTTACCTTCTTGGAGAGAGGCTGCACAACAATTCCACCTGAAGCACTTCACCAGACACAGGCACAGCCAGCAGTGATGGACAAGCAGCAAGCTGCACCTGAACCTGCTTCTTCCATGCAGATTTTATGATTCTGGTGTCCAGACAGGACCATACTGGTATGCTACACTCAAATCCAAGATCCTCTTCCTCCTTAAGCAAATTGTGAGATTAAGAAGCTTCACTTGCCAGGGGGCCAGCAAGGATTTGTTCATGAACCCATTTGTTTATAATTTTACATTACTGCAAAGGTTCAAATTAAATTTTCTAAAATGAAGTACACTGAATGCAACCCAAAATCCACTTTATCAAGGACTCAGGAAAGACACAATTCAAACTCAGTTCTTGATACCCTGTGCTGCAAGAAAAACAACTTTTGGATTCCAGAGGAATATCACAAAAATGAAAAATAAGTTTACCATACCCCATACAAGACAAACCCCAGCAGTTTACTTTCTATCACTGAAGCCTCACTACTCATTCCAGGGGGTGGATTCTTCATTCAAACTTTGATGCTGCTACGTTCATGAACAGATTTTCCACACTAGTCAGATGCCACTCACGTGCCAGGAAGATATGCAGAAATAGCTGATCTGAAATTATTCTCCCTGATGACATTTTCTTTCTAGATGCAAATAAAAATTGTGTATAAAGGTGTATCTGTATAATGCAATTACATGAGCTGTATTAAGTAGACATGATAAGTACAATCTTAAATTAAGTAACTGCACATTAGGATTCTATGAAGATGTAGTTTTAGTCTTTAACAATCCTCATTCACCTGTCAGTTAGCACCAAAGTGTTATGGACATTTCTCTGCTGGTTTTTAAAGTCAAAATAACACAATGTTCTTTCTAAAGTATTGAGCCTTGACTCTTAGCATGGTTGACCATTGATTTTTTACTAATGCTAATGGAAAAAACCCAGCAAGCAGTAGACACTTCTCTAGAAGGTGCCTATATATACTTTCTACTGATTAGGTAAAAGCTGCATAAATCTTTTTGCCCTCCATGCTGTCAAATGCTTTAATCTAAACAGTTTTTCCCTTGTGAAAAGTGATGGAAGATTGCTTCAGGTACCCACACTCCTCAGTACCCCATACTGAGAATACTACAGCAGGAAGAATTTAAAGATGTGACTGAAGTCTGGAAAAAAAATGCTAATTTTAAATCATTTGCTATAAATTTACAGATATGAATGGCATTCATTTACCAACTGTTTTCATACTTTCATATCCCAAAATTAATAGAACATGTCCTAAGCATCTTTTTATAAAAACATCTTTACAGGAAAGAACAGACACTTGGAAATAAATATCACACTATAATTTGTATATAAATCAACTCATAGTTTGAAGAACAAACAAGGACAACAAGTCGCTTCTATCTTCTGAAAAAGCCAAACAAAGGTCATAATCTGCTAACCTATAAAATTCCATTAGAGTATGTAAATTCCATTGTATATTCCATATGTATAGTATAATAAATTCCATTATGGGTATGGAATTCCATGCCACTATCAAAGGTTATACTACTCAGAAATACTGCTGGGTCTCAAATTTTGCACCCATCTTACAGGAACTTGTACTGCTTGTTTACTCCACAGCTCCTGCTGACTTCACCTTTTACCTACAAATGGACACTCTTGATACTTCTGTTTAAAATCTGACAGTTTTCACCTAATTGAAAGAAAAATGCCTAATCAAAGCCACCGACCATAAGCAATTGCAACATATGGCTACCCAGCTGGGAAAGCATCTGACAAACATCTCAGCAGTTTGAGAGACAGAGACAAACAGCCCCATCAAATATCCTTTCACCAAGGGACAGGTGCACTGGGATGGAAGCCAAAAGACCATGCTTCAAAGACCCAATTATTGAGCAAAACCATAGGAAGGCAGCAGGTATTGTTCCCCCGTTTTACAGATGAGGTTACTGAGAGGCTGGACAAGAACCCTGCTGGAGATCTCTGGGAAGGGATCCATATGTCTGCTCTGACAAAACCTATTTTCATCCACTTCACTGACACTCAGACAAAACCTCATCCAAACCCAGGTTTCTGGTTACCCGAGGTGTGCAGACACTTCTGTCACCAGCCTCAGTGGGAATATTTAGCTTAGCACAAGCTATTACAGTTTTTCTGTGAACATTTCTCTCAGGATGGCTGGACTCTGTCCTCGTGCCGTTGCTGGGATTGAGATCACACACCTTTTATCACCTTTCAGTCTGATGCCATTTCTCCTGAGGTTCAATGGAAGCAATTCTGTTGTTAGGAAATATGGCAAAGGGCTGGTAGAGAGAGGAGCGTCACTCTGGACGTGGAGGTGGTTGACAAGAGACTGTATGAGACTGAGGGTCCTGGTTTGTGGGAAATGGCACACAACAGAGGAGAGTAAATGAACAGAAAGGGACCAAAGGCAGGGACAGGGCAGGTGAGGGAGAATGAGACTGAGTCCTCAAACAAGAAGTGTCCAAAATAGAAAACTTGGTGCAGGGAGACTGTAAGAGAAAACAGAGTGCAGATGAGATGGGGGAAAAAAGGATGTACTGGATCACTGGGACAATGAAAGACAAAGCAAGCAGCAAAGGACAAGAATAAGGAGTGAAAAGAATTGCAGCTCAGTTCATCCTGAGATGTATGGCAAGCACACAGGAACTGGCCCTAAGTAGCCACAAGAAGACCAAAATTTGGAATTATGTTTAAAATATTAATCCAAACCTCAGAAGTAAATTTAAAAATAATGACAGTGATCACTTTTCCCCCAAAACCTCAAAATCCAGAAAACACACCAAAATCAGTTTCATTAAAAGGCATGTCTTGAAGACAATTTCAGTATGAGGTTTTTGAATTTACAGAACCAGAACTGTGTCCCTTCAAATGTTTATAAAGCCTCCCAAATATCTGAATAAACACATTCAAATTCAGTCCCAGAGCATATGCTAAATATCTTGGACACTTTGAACAGTCTTTCAACTTCTGTTTTCAAACACAAAACGTTTAAAGTGCAACATAATAGTTGTATATGGATATCATTCAAATCACATGGTTAAATTGATTTTCATTACATGCTTCAGAACAGTTGATAGTAAGAAAGTTAGAGAACACCTCCCTCTACTGTTCCTTTCTTGTAAAAAAGTAATACTGCTTAAATAGTTTTTATTCGTCTTGAATTTACTTCTACTTTCAGCTTTGATTTTAAACTATCTTTTTCATGGGACACTTTTTTTAAAAAAAAGAAAAAAACATAAGTATACTAACAAGCTCAGCAAAAAAAGAGAGGGGATCATAAAGTATATTCAAAAGGAAGAATATAATCTGAGAAAGAAAGAAAACAACCACAGGGCACACTGAAGGGCACACTGTCTCCTCCCTTTGGATAGAACTGATATAGTGTGACCTGTGCATGAGACCTCAGGTGAAACAGTCAGTGCTTGGCTTGTATTAGTACTTCAGTGACAGATGGTTCCAGTTTACTTGGGTAAAAACTCCACACTTCTATTCTGACCATGTTTATGTTTAGGCTTTGGATCTAAGACATCACGCTGATAATTAACAGCTTTTTTGGTTATTCAAACCATCCTGCATTTACTTTCAATCCCTTCTTCATTCTTGAGCATTACCATACACCAGTCTCTCCTCCCTCCCAGGCTGAACACTCCTGAGCTGTTCAGCTCTGCTCATACAGAGCCTGTTCCTGCTGGTGTTGGTCCCTGTTGTTCTCCAGCTTGTTTCTGGTTGCACTACATCTTTCTTCAGCTGAGGTGACCAGCATCACAGCATTCACCACATGGACCCACCTTAAGCAGTTACAGTGGCACAATGATTTTTCTGAGTTCAGCTCACAAAACACATTTTAAGTCCACAGGAATTTTGCCCTTGATTCAGCTGGATCAGAAATTTACCACAAAAGAGAATTGAAAATAAAATCTGCTTAAAACATCCACACATTTTGGATGTCTTTTCCAAATCAAACTTGAGATCAGTTTGAATTTTATTTTGCTTGTCTATACCTGTGCTTTGTCTGTGATGAAATTTGGGCCTGAACGCTGCATCTGCTCTCCTAAAAGGATAAGGCATGTTCCAACAATCTACAATAAACTCATGCAATAAGAAATTAAATTGTAAGAGGTTAGTATGGCACAAACTAATGAACAGTCTTCCCTGCAGTTATTATTGCATACCTTATAATTTTTCACATTTGAAATTACACTTTATCTTACAATTCAAATATGAAAAAGAGATATTTTATAAACACCAAAAGTAAGGGTTCTGCTTCCCCCCACACTGGTTGTATACTCTAAGAAAAACTCCAGTACCTGCTTGCAACAAAACCATTCTTTGGTATTAGTGTGTGTCTTCTCTTTTTTAAAAACATTATGGTTAGGCTTTAGATGTTTATAAGTTACTTTCTTTTGAAATCACAAAGTAAAACCTTGTGCATGAGCTAAGGTAAGTGCAGATAGCATGTGCTGTCTCACTGTCAAAAAACAGTTTTGAAAATGTGTAAGTGCTACATATGCAGGGTTCTCTTTTTTAAAAAAGGAGATTTTTATCCAGTATGCCCAGAGGCAACTCACACTTTCATCAGCTGCAGTATCTGCAATCTCCCAGTTATTCAGCTAACTAGTGGATTACGAAAGAACAGATTTTGGGCAAATGAAAACACAGCATTAAAATGCTCCTAGTCCTACAAGTGCAAGCAGGCTGGCTTCTGCTGTGCTAGCACTCCCCAGTTCCACAGACCAAGCAAAAAGGAATAGATTTGCTGTGTACCTTTAGGGGTAGGAGATGACTCATTTACAGAAACACCATCAGCAGTGATATGGGCAGCCCTCATCACAATTTTCTGCTCCAAATAAGCAAAACTTCATCTCTGGATAACTGGAAGGATTCCTGCTTTCTGCATTTGTGAAAGTGAAGGAGCACAGAACTTGAGCAATTAATCTTCAACTATGTGTTGTAAGCAGCAGCATTACATAATGATAATAATAATCATAATTTATAACTGAGATCTGATCCACAAGAAGTTAAAAGGTAAACTACAATCCTTCTCTGCTCATTTTTGTTTCTTTGCTTTGTAAGTGAAGAATAGAGAGATCTGTTCATCATTCTTAAAGGAAGCAAAGAGACTATAGCACATAAAAATGACCCTCTACAGCTCAGGTGGTGGGACTGGCACAGCAAAGCTAACGGTCTGTGCTCGTGCCTGCACAGAGGGGGCACAGGAGATGGACAGCTCAGGGGCTGCTGGCTTTGGTAGCATGTTTCAGAATGCAGACTTCTCTCCTTCATACACTTTAAATATTCAAGGCACTTCTTATTAAAGAATAAAAACAAAATTTTGCCCCCAGTTACCTTCTCAGGCCTCTAGCTAGCCCTCTGAATCTGATTATTTAATATTTAAAATGTTAGAGAGTGATTTTCAATATTCCTTGTGTCTGGTCCGACTACCTCTTACTCTGCTGCTCTTAAATTACTTCATTTCAAGAACTGCATCAAGGATTTCTGTTCATTACTAAGCTTTTCCATGGAGATATTACAGAGAGTACATTTCCTACAATGAACTTATTATTTGTGGCTCATAAAGCAACAGAGACCCCTTTTTGATATGACGTGACCTGATGTTGTTTTGTTAATTCTGTTTCACAAATCCATTTATACTTCAGGCCCTTCAGTTAACAGACTATGGAACCAATTTAATCATCAGATGTTTAGAGTTATTTCTGCAAGAGGTAGGTATATGAACTGAATGTTTTTCAACTCTCTTACCTATGAATATCAAAGGAAAATTTTAGTCTAATTTATGCTCAGTCCTTCAATGAGTCAAACCATTGCAAATTAATTTGAAATACTGCTACAGAAAATAAAATAAATCAGCCTATCTGCAATGGCCTACCAAATAAGATCTAAACCATTTTCAGTATAATACATCAACTTGCTTAAAATCTCAACAAAACCCAAGTTACTACAATTATTTACTCATTTATCTTTGCCTTAAAAGAAAACAAAACAAGTCAGCCATAGAAGCAGACAGTCGCAAACGTCAATGTCAAAGGAAGTTCTTCATTCTCTGCCTACTGAAATTTTAAATGTACCACTTGTAGGTTGTGCTTATTTATCATCACTTTAATATACAGAATTATACAGAAAATAATATTAAAATATATACAAAGTGGTATAGAAGACAGCGGTAAATCTGTACTGTTTAACCTTAATCTGCAAGGAGTTAAAATTTCTTTTGCTGCGTGTTTTTAATTTACATCACCTGAAATTTGTGCTTTTCCTCACAGTTCCCTCTGGAAGCACCGCTCATACGCTGCGTTGTGTGTCTGGGTTCAGCAACACAGGGATGAGCAAGACAGTCCAGAACAGGCTATGGGTCTGGCACGTGTTTGCAGAAACATGATGCCCAAGGGCCAGCCTGGCCCGGTGATGCCTGAGGCCTGGGCTGGCCTGGCAATGCATGGGGCCTGGTGATGACACCCAAGGCCCGAGATGGCCCAGCGATGATGCCCAAGGCCTGGGCAGTCCCAGCAATGCCTGGTGATGATGCCCAAGGCCCAGGCTGGCCCAGCGATGATGCCCAAGGCCTGGGCAGTCCCAGCAATGCCTGGTGATGATGCCCAAGGCCTGGGCAGTCCCAGCGATGCCTGGTGATGATGCCCAAGGCCTGGGCAGTCCCAGTGATGATGCCCAAGGCCTGGGCAGTCCCAGCAATGCCCCGGTACCTTCCCGCCAGGTCGGGGTGGCCCACTGATGGTGCCCCCAGCGATGATGCCCAAGGCCTGGGCAGTCCCAGCGATGCCTGGTGATGATGCCCAAGGCCCGGGCTGGCCTAGTGATGATGCCCAAGGCCTGGGCAGTCCCAGTGATGATGCCCAAGGCCTGGGCAGTCCCAGCAATGCCCCGGTCCCTTCCCGCCAGGTGTCAGTGTCCCGCAGCGCTGCCGCAGGGACAGTGGGAAGAGCAGCAAGGCAGAACAGCAAGAGCTCAGCTGCTCTTCTGCTAATACACAGCTAACAACAATCATAACCACCAGTATATTAAGAGCTGGGATTTGGACTAGGTAAATTAAGGCTATACAGAGCTGCAGGACCAACCAACAACTGGAGATGATCCAAAGGAGTGAGGGGATACTTACAAAGTGTCAGAAAATTTGACCAGCTGTGTCCAGACAGTTCTCCCTCATCCCACAAGTTCAGTCTTCACCCCACCCCTTTTCTTCATCTGTATGGGGAGACCTCTGAACAAACAGACAGTACAATTTCATTTTTTTAAGATTATAAATTAATGAAAAAGAAAACCCAAGCAGCAGAATAGTACTGTACCAGCCATGCTGATCTAAATTCCTTGTCTGTACACATAATTCCATAATTTTGTGACCATTTACTGTTTCACCCCTTATTTAGTACAGAAGACAAAGTGTGCCCACTGAGGCAAATATTCAGTATTTCTCTCAGTCTTTATAATTCTGTGTGAAATTCCCTGTTTTATTTACTCTAGGCAAAAAATTAGCACAGAACCATCTACTTCCTTGAGGTCTTTTATTTGGACTGTAGTGCTAACAGTTTTCTCCTAAGTACTAATTACCTTGATTATAAAATTACGTTATGAATCTCATTTGATAAATCAACTGAGACAGGGTAATACATCCCAAACCACCAAGAACTGCTGGAAAGGTGGAACTGGGAGTCATGTTTACATTTGCCTCTGTCCCAAGAGAAGCAAGTATTCACAACTCATACCGAGTTCAGTTGCAGCCCTAAGAAACTCTTGTATTGTGCAACTCCAAAGACCCCCAACTGGGCTGCTCCTTTTTCAGGTGACAGCATGCCAAGATTAACACATTCACTGAGTACCCTATGAAAAGTCAGCTACAAGGAGAGGATGTGACCAATGGCCAGTATAAATACAGGACTATTGTCACAGGCAACAAACTCACAGCATAAATGTCTGTCACTTGCTGAAAACTCATTACCTGCACACAGACTGAAGAGCCCCCCAGCTACAAGATTTTTATCTTTACCTATCATGTATTAACAGAAGAAAATAAACAATGCTTATATAAACATTTCCCAAATAACAAATGTTGAACTCTGCGACTTCGCTTTCTACAGTGATGGATTATTTTTACTAGTTCTTCAATTCCATTAAAAACAAAAGCATGAATAAATGCCTTCAAAAAAGGCATCCTTATCAGGATTTGGATCTGGAAATTCCAGGTTGATAGGCACCAGCTCTCATGTCATGGGATAGCTACACTGCCAGCAGCAAAAGATAACTTTAACCTGATGGTCCAAATGCCACAGAGGGACACTTCAATAGCTTCACATGAAAGTGCAGCCAAAGACAGAGTTATGGCATGTTCTCTAATACATGTAGCATGTCCTGTGCATGTTGTGTGTCCCATCTCTCAAATATTAACTAACTGGCTTAGCAGCAGCCATGTGAGTGGTCCCCATCTGGCCAGCACTGCTGCAGACACTTTGCTCCTCCTTGTAGCTATAGTGGTTTAGTCAACAACTGGACTCTCTCTCCAAGAGGTGCTGGTTTAGCACATGCTGCTAGTGCTGCCTTGGCAGGCTGACCGTCTGGAGAACGGTTCAGAGATGTTGCAGTGCTATCAGAATTACACTGAACAATGTGAGAGTGGCACAAACAGTGTCTTTTAACAAAACAGCAAGAAACATCTCTCTCCACTTTAATCACCAGAATGGCCTTAAGGTTAGGGCACATCAAAGGTAGATAGGAAAAGCTCTTTCATACTGGAAAGCCCCGAAGATTACTATCAGCTTCCCTTATCTGCCCATGAGTGCCTGATGACCTATTACCTCTCCTGATACCATATCTTAACTAAGAGCTCTTCTTTTTGCAAAACCAAGTATCTGCACTCCCCCTTTATTTTACCTTTCTTTCATACCTGGGCTAGTTCTGGAAAACCACTTTTAGGACTGCCAGACCAAAGAAAACATTTCAAAATTAACCCAATGAAATTCAAAGGCAAACATCTTTGTAGCTATTTTCTTTACTATTTTCCAAGCCATAATCTACAATCTTTTTTACTATGCCTACCTCTCACTGGATGCAAGATGAAAAAATCACAGAAAATACTGTACTACATTATTTAAAATATTAAAAGCAGTGCAAAACTTTTGCAAATTACAAAATTATAGATAACAATTAGGTATGTTATAGAAAAACAGGGCTTCCTTCTTAGCTTCTTGGATTATTTCAGTAAATATGATTAGAAAACAAACTCACTTTTAAAGAAGTCCTGGTTCAAGCATATGGTCAAATGTGGAATAATTGCATCAAATGAAATTATGACTTCACTGATTCCATTATTTTTTTCTATAGGGCTTTCATGCTTATATGAACTAAATACAGTGCTAATACATTTTCCTATACTACAAAACCTGTGGCAATATTATTAACATCTTTTGCGTGCAAGCATTCACAATAAAGTATTATTTTTAATGTTACATGTAGCATATAAGGAACAAAAAAGGTGCAATTTTGTGGCCTTGTTTCTACATAAAGGACAGAATAATTTGTAGGACTTATTAAGGCTATAATAATTAAAAACTCAAGGCAAGTTAAATTTTCAGCTGCAATCTAATTTATGGAATGTGAGCTCACACTGCCCACAGGTAGTACACAGGAGAATGTTTATTTTGTGAAACCTGGTAAAAAGAGTTTAGAGTTATTTCTGAATGCTAACGTTACACAAAATGTGCATTTCTGCAAATAAAACTCACTGTTTTTCATGTTATACTGCAATAAAATCAAGACACACATTGTGAACAAGACTTACAGACCAATTAGGCATACAATTACATGTGCAGAAGGCATGCACAATTGTGCAGCTAATTTGTGCATGAAATTACTTTGATTGCACATACTAATTGGATAAATGTGTGTGCAAATGCCAGTAGTCATTTGTGCTAGCAATTATCCAATGCACATACATAGTCATGGCAACTGCATGCATAAATTAGATGCACTCCTGCATACCTAACTGGTCTTGGGTTTTAATCAGAAATCCTTTTTTTATCTCTACCAGGCCACTTGGACATTATTTTTTTGAAATTTCCTATTTATTTTTATCCAGATGAGTCAAAACAACAAATATCAGCATTACCAAGTAACCTGACTTTTTAATGAACAACAAAATGAAAAGAATGGATTTCTTTTCTAGCGATACAGCACCTTATATCTTCCTTTGATAAGGCAGAAGATGAAATATAAAGCAGTGCAAAACACAACAGGAACACGCAATTATACTATCATGACACTGATTTCAATAAATTCACTAAATTTGTTTGTAGGCTATAAATTAAAAAATGAGTAAGAGAAAAATTTGCTGTATTCCCATGGAGGTTTTAGGTAATCCTTCCAGACATGACTACCACACTTGCACACTTAAATTCAGTGCCCAAACTCTTCAATATTAAAATGAAAATAAATTCTTCCATGTAAAAGCAATGGATTGGAGTTAAAATACATATCTGTGCATACATAAGTAGGAGCCCAAATCCTGAGTGAATCCTTAAAAGACACAGTTGTTTACATTAGTTCTTTCCAATCTAAACAGCTCTTTAAACATGTATATAGTAGGAAAATATCTTTCAATAGGATTGGGCTATTCAAAGGAGTCTAGTGGAGTCTGAAATTCAGTGGGAAAAAGGTAACAAAGTCCTTTAAATCCTTGGAAAATCCTAATCTAAACAGATATTGAGCAGCAAAGGAAAAAAACCAAAAAGTGTAAAGGTGAAGTTTGAGTGAACTCAGTATTCAAAATCTACCAAGAACACTGAATTGAGCACTTACAAAGCAGCCTCGGGAACTTTAAAAGATATTTTTTTCTTCAGTCAAGCAAGTTTATTGTGCTAGCAGAAGGTATGTTATTGTGAGTCTGTCTTACAAATGAGTCAACCAGCTTCCTCCCTCAATTACTGTCTCCAGTTCTGGTCACACTCTTTAAAAAAAAATGTACAGAACAGACCAAAGGGCTCTAGAGAAGAGCAACAGAAATGATCAAAGCTATGAAAAAACAAATAATCGAAGAGTCAGAGCTAGGACATTTTTCTTTTAAGTCAAGATGAGTAAGAGAAAGACATGATAAAGAGATAAAACAGTGAACATTTCAGAAGGTAAATTAAGTGCTTCTGTTTACTCTTGTAACAGAGGCAGAAAATTGAAAGGAAGTATATTTAGAGCTAAAAAAACCCCAACTTTTCTTAACAAAACTAAACGATAATTAATCTGTGAAAAGCACTGCCAACAGGTATCACAGAAACAAGGATCCTACTAGTATTACTGTGGAACTACACGTCTGTATAAAACCTGCTAACATCTGCAATTGTACCAGTTTTATAGGCAAGTTTTATGTCTTTTCCCCAAACTAAAAAAAAACCCAAAACTCTACTTCTTCAAGACAAATTTTTTGTTCGAAGATGATTGTAAAATATCCTTTTAACAAAACTCACGTACTTAAAACTGATTCTCTGAACTGTTTCCACACAAATTCTACTCATGGTGATCAGCACCTTAGTAGCTCAGAGAAATGACAGCTCCTCAGCCAAGACTTTCAGAGAAGCTGTGCATCTACTGGAGACCTTGATGCTCAAAATAATGTCTTAAAAGTATTTCCGAAGATCCAAAAAAGCACCGCTGTAGATTTCTGTATGAAAGCATCTGATAGCAGCAGTGATTGATAACAGGATACCACAATACATGAAAGATTCATATAATCAAGAGTGACAATTGTAATCTACTAACAGTTTATCTCCTCAGTGGCTTTCTGTTTGGTTATCATTTTTTAAAACAAAACAAAAACCAGTGGCTATATCACTGCACATTCTCCCCTCCCTATTTCCAGCCTCTTCATTCTGCCTCCCAATGTTGTCTGATACTGCTCTGCCTAACACAGAATTATTTCTTTTACCTTTAAAGGGAAGCAGAAAACACGCTCTCTTTTGGAGTTATCTTTAAGGTCAAAGAAGTTAGAGTAGGCCAGGCTAGTTTATAATCTGATATAACCTGTTTCCATCATGATCTGTCAACATTCCTTATGCCTAATACATGGCAGTTCCAAGACACATATTCCATCTTTTTATAAATGACAGCTTTCAGCATTCCTTCATCCACTCACATTTACCTTAAAAAAGATGGAGATCTGAACTGAAACAAAGTTTTAATCTTCTGGGTGGATGTCACTAAATCTAAAGTTTCACTGAAAAATCACTCTAATCCCAGGGTGACTAAAGAGCTCAGGAATTCCAGGAACACACAACGAGCTTCTGCTGATGTGGAAGGCTGTGTGGCACTCCTAAGGGAAAAGGGACTTCCTTGGCATTTGACAGCTGAACTCCAGAACAAATCATTTCACTGCTTAGTTTACTACAGTAAGCAGTCTGAGTCCACTGGAAAAGGACTAATCATAAGTAATTTGCCTGATAATCACATGGTGGTAATCAGTATAGCCATACAAAGTTTATTATACCACTGTACTCTAGTGGAGATCAATAGTTAGCAGGTACTTACATCAATTAAATATTCTTGTGGTTGGATTTTTTTTTAATTTCTCTGAGGACAATGTAGCTGTCAAAGAATATTTGAAAATAGAGGAAAACATAATGACTACCTAGCCATCATTCCTGAGTGACATATCACTTAGAACCAGAACTAACCTGAAAAGCTTAGAAAAATACCTTTTGTAAATCAAGTGAAAACTTCTGGAAAAAAAACAAATTACAAAAGAAATACAAAATCCAAGCTTAAGATCAAATTCAATGCACTAACATTGTTAGCACCCACTGAGGAAGGAAAAAAAAATGTATCCACGTTGCTAAACAGCTTTACAATTCTCCTGTTAATGACAGAATGAAAGAACTAGAAACAGCTTAAAACTGTCCACTTGGATTCTCCTGAGCACACCCTTAAAATGAATCCACTCTGACCAGTGAACTGCCACTGCTTTTCCAAGGGAGGGCAAAAAAAAAGCAACTGAAAAAAAACCCCAACTCAGCCCACAGTTAGAGATACTAATGCCTGTCCTGCCTGAGAATGCCTTGGCACATTGTTATCACTCCTGTTATGAAAAATAATAAAAATATCTTTCCTCCCATGTTCCCCACCCCGTTCCTGATGCTGCAGGCCCTCGGCCAGCTCGCCCCACACTCATTCCTTTTGCAAGCTGCAGAGTCCTGGCCTGTCCAGCCTGTCCTTGTAAGCAACCCACCCCATGCTGCTGCTGATTTATTTCACTGTTTCCTTACAACTTCTCTGGATTTCCAAAATGGGCATCCTCACTCATTGTTTTCTGTTTAAATTTTACATTTCTCTTTGAGTGGCCAGTGGGCACAGCAGCAACACTGAGCTGAGAGTTTCAAAGAAGTCTCAAGTCCTCTGTCTTGACTGGTCAGCACTGAGTTACAACTTCCACCCTGAACATTTACTTCACGGTTTCCCTCCTGCATGCTGTTTTACTTCAAGTGGTTTTCCCCTAAGTTGAAAACTCTTGGTTTTATGGGCTATGCAGTGGAAAATCTGTGGACTAAGTTAGCCTCTGATACCTAAAATATCTAAATCTCGTGTGATTTTGGGCAGGTCACGACCTCCTTGTTGAGCTTTCTGTCCTCACAAATGGGGATATCAGCCCTATTTATGAGGTTTGCAAGTGTGCATCACCCCACAGATGGGCACTAACAACAGCTTTATAAAAATACTATCAAACTAACAAACTATGCTATGTATTAAGCTCCATAATGTTGAAAGGAGGTGGGAGAGGTATTTGGGTTTTGATAGCTTTTATATCATAATAAAGATGGAGGGACAGCAGTTTTGGAACTTGTTGATATGCATGGAACTCCAGAAGCTCCTGTTCTTTCACTGCATTGCATCTATCATGGCTATTCTCTTCCAAGACACAGAAAAATGATTCAGCAGAAATTGAAGTTCCTCATTTCTATGCTGCAAGGGCTCATATTCATTTTCAGGGCAGTTCACAGGCTCAGAAAGACAGTTATTGTTAGCACAGACCATTTCTGAAACCTGAGCTGCCCTGCTGAGGACACTCCATCAACAAAATCACAGTTGTCCTGCTCTCGTGTAAGTGATGCCCCTACTGTCCTCACAGTCTATTAGATTGCCCCAAGAAAATGTGTCCCATGTCACTTAGTGAACTCTGAATTTTTAGTTGTTTGCTGTCATCAGGTGTAACACGGTTGTCTTCTTTTTTTCTCCAGATGGCAGTGTTCTCTATGTACAGTGGAGAAAGGAGGACTCTAAAGTAGTCTGTTACAGCTCTATGGGTAGAAAGAGCCTTTTAAAGTGTTCAAAATTGTTATACCTTTACTCAAAAAATGTACCTGTTACAACTACTATCCAGTTCTAATAGAAGCAGGAAAGAAAAAGTCGATCCTCCAACACAGATTACAAGAAACTAATGGTTTGGGGGTCTTTAAACAGATTAATTTTTAATATTCCCTCCATGTGAAACAATAGATGGAGTGAAACTAAATGCCACGGATAGACCTTGTGAGTATTTACAGCCAGAGCTGCAGTCACTGGGGTTGTTTTGAATTTTGAACTTTAAAGTGTTTGTATAGAAAAGACAGACTGAGCATCTTGGGTTCTAGCACTATGTTTGCAGTCAAAAGAGAGTGTGGAAAATTTGAAAGAAAATGGAAGTAACTGGCCAGCTGCAATCTCCATCCCCCACTGCTTCCTACTCAGAGAACTTTGTATTTCTCCCTGAGTTTCAGCCCTCGACCATAACTTTCTATGTGTCCTGCTTCAAGTCTGACTACATTTCATCATTTGAATTTTTTTTCCTCTGAAAATATGTATTAAGTGGTATAAAAAGACATAGTAGTCCTCAGAGCCAAAAGTCATCTTCAACAGCAGATATAAAACTTCTACAACTATTAAAACTATAAATGATCTAAATGCATATTTTTTTCTTACATTCCAGTTTAAGCAGAGTTTGCTTCTTTAGGGAGTCTCAGTGGAAAGAATAAGAGGAAAGGAGAGGGCTATGTTTCAGTTTAGCTTCACTTCAGCAACTGCTGTTTCTCATTTAACAGAAAATCTCTTTCAATTCAGCTCAATTTCTTGCACTCTTTTATGCCCATCAGCTCTTTCCCAGTCTAAGTAAAAACAGTTTTGTAGCTTGTTGTAAAAGAGATTAAATCACCACAACAAATAGTTCAGGTATTTTCCATTCAACTCCTCCAGTTTCCCCTCAGAGACTGCTTTTTCAAGGCAGTTTTTCTCTACCTCTTTTTCAGCATATCTTTTCATTAGATTAACCACGAAATTAAAATACATCTCTGTAATCAGAGCAATCATAGTCAGAAATTACCATGTATTTTTTCTACTCCTTCCTGTGTTTGCATTAAAGAGACTCCAGCCTTGATCCAATGAAGTTATTTGCATGCTAACAGTTATCCTATTGAGTTCTTTTTTAGAAGCTCAGCAAGCCAGCCTCCAAGTCTCCAATTTGCAGGTGTTCTCCAGTCTGACACACATGTGAAACTCTCCTCTATGTTCTGTAAATCTTCAAGATTGTTCACAGTTGAAATTCTAGAATTAATGAGAACACACTGCAGAACCAAAATGAAAACACTAATCTCAGCAGTGTGTGAATTAATTTTGATATTATCAAATTTATCCTTTATTCTAGAGCATCTGCTGGGAGCCTCTGTTGAGGCATTTACCACCATTATTTTTAAACCTTCTTCAAAGTCACTTCCTTCCTGGACACAGTGTCCATTCTGTAGCTATAACCCATTTTACCTGTTCTACAAGAACACATTTGACTACAGCAGGATTAACACATAGTTTATGATAATGGCCAGTGCTTACTATTACAAGCTATATTACTATGCATAATGGCTCCATCCTTGTCAATGCTCATTAAGCCACAATCATTTTGTCAGTGGCAAATGTTCTGAGTGGTAGTACTGTATTTATGTTGCATTATTGATAAGAATATTGAAGAACACAAGACTTTTCCACCCTGCCAGAAATGCTGTCTTTCAAAGACTACTTCCCACTGCCAGCTCCTCTGTGAGGTCTCTCAGCTGATTTAAATCCATTTTACCTATGTTCTATTCATAATACTCTGATAATTTGTTATGTTCCAGCAAGGAAACAACTTTTACCTCTGTACAAATGATATTTTGAATGTGAATCAAATTATAAACACCAATCTTGAAAAATAATATCAAATTGTTCTAAAGATACTTGCCATCCACAATACAATGCCAACTGTCAAATGCAATGGAATAAAATTCCCTACAAACTTTTTCTTTCCTGTTCTTTGCTTGGGATTAGTCAAATTGCTCAGCATGTCATTCCAAACCAATCACAAACTACTACCAAACAAAACCCAGAAATTGAGTCTGGTAGAAAATGAGCACATAAACACTTGGCAAGTATCTAATTTACAACGATGTGACTCATAAAAGTTGGAAACATAATTACTAATATTTACATCTACTGTGTATATATTACATTTTAAATATGGTGCAAAAACGAATGGATCACACTAAGGCCAAATTCTATAGGCTAAGTTCATATGGGACTAGAATTTAAGAAGCTGAGAATGCAACAGAAAAGTCATTAGAAATACTGCAGACAAGACAGCTTGCATGAAATTAGGCAAGAACACTGTTACAAAATGTGAGAGCAGGAGTAAGATTTCAAAGCATCTTAAGAATAGAACAAGCTTCTTCCTAAAAAGTTCTAGATATTTCAAGAAAAGCTAATTGAAAGCAAACTCACTAAACTTGTGCTAAAACCAGACCTGTACATGGACAAAATGTGTCCTACAGATGAAATATAAACGGAACTACTACAGCACTTGTATATGTTAATCAAATTAATATTAGCAAATTTTAAAAACATTAACATTAGAAGAATTTTTCACTTTAAGATGCACCTTCCTTTTTTTGACCAGCTTTCAGTTTTATTTGTCTTAAACTACTGCCTCTTAAATAGCTGTGTGTGATGAAACAAACCTGGTTCCTAGACTAAGAGAAAAAAATTTCATGTAGATTAAAAAAAAATGTTATACATGTAAAAGTCTGAGAATTTTATGGTATTCTACTAAAATGTCTAAGTGTTCCTTTTCATTATCTGAATACTTACAAAACTGCTGCTGAAAAATAGTGCTAGCCAAATCCTACCCAGATGACACCACACATCCACGTATTTCCTCGTTCCCTTTGATGAACACTGAGCAGACAACGCAGCCATCTGGTCAGGGAGAAAGAAACTGTGTAAAAATGAGCTATGCGTGTGTAAATAAAAGATTGATGAATGAAGCCCTGAAAGCTGAGATGAAAGTGAAGCAGAACAGACAGGTAAATCATTCTGATACTTATGTTAGTGCTGAAATTATGTTCCTCTACTTTTTTTTTTTTCCTTTGCTGCCGACAGCAGTGCAGGTGACAAAAAATACTTTCAATTTTGCTGCTGACAAGTGCTGGAGGTTAGCAAACTGTTCTGGCTGCACTGCTGAGAAGGCATGCTTTGGGCAGGAAGGAGTGAGAAAGTTTTATTGCTTTGCTTTTAATTACTTGTGATGTATCCACACACTAGTGTGCTGATGGTTATTTAGCTACGAAGCTCCATCTTCAATGCTATGAACAAAGCAGTGGTGGATGGCTTGCCAAAATTGAAGTGCAGATTAGAAAAGCATCACAGTTCTGAACCTGTTCACTTTAACTCAAAGGGCTAAATGTATCTTCGTGCACAGTTTCAGAAGTGTTTTAAAGCTAGCCTCCTTCCCTGGCAAGTCTCTGAATTTCCTGGTATTAAAAGTTTGTTTAAATTAAATATTTTATAGGCAAGCTTCACCTAAGAGCCTACCAGACTGAAAATGTAACTAGGATCTGGATTGTCCTAGGAAATTCAAATGATCCAGTATCCAATGAACAGCTAGTTTAGAAACTGATGAACCCTACCTAATTTTTCAATGTAATTTTAAATTTGAATTTTCAACTTTCATTTCTTAGTTTATTAAGTACAGCAGGAGATAAACTGACTCTAAAACCCACTTTCTTTGTCATCATATTACTCAGCGTTTCCCTATTTGCCTTTTCACTATGATAACACTGTGGGACTGTTTTTCAATGTAATTTTCAATTTGAATTTTCAACTTTCATTTCTTAGTTTATTAAGTATCTCGTACAGTGCTTGATATCTACTGTAAATTATATAACCATGCCAGTCAACACATCTAAGAAGTTGTCTTTTTGATTGACATTTTCATATGCCATGGATGTTGCTTCCCTTATAGCTTAGGATAAAAGACATTTTTTAAAGAAAGACCTAAGCCAAATCTGAAACACCAACAATTTCAAAGATATTGGAGTCTGAAAAATAAGATGTGCAGAACTTCAGAGCTGTGAAGTGACAGAATTCAGTCCTTCTGGCTCAAAAATCACAGGCCTCTACCGTAAGATCTGAAAGACTTTTTTCCTACAACTCCCTGCAGTTGCACATTTACTGCAACAGAGCAGCTCCTAGTCAGTTTAAGAAAAGCAAGAATACATCCTATGCACATCATTTCCCAGAATAGTTTTAGGAGTAAGTTTTCAAAGGCAGAAGCAAGCATTTGATACCAGCCTCTTCTCTGACTGGAGTCAGGCACTGAAGTATAAATTAGAACTTTGGAAAAAAAATCTTGTCTTTAATGTGTTTTACATCTTTATATTAGATTACTTAGCTTACGATAGCTATAATAATTATTAAAAAATTTAAAAGCTAATTACTGACAACTGTTGCACAACAAGGTCAGCAAGATGCAAGATAACCAAATGTATCAGAGCTAACCCTATGCATTACTAAATAAAATCAGTAATGAAGTTTAAAGTTGTTTAAGCTTACAACAGTGGTAGAATCATAACAGCTTCAGAATGCACTTAGCTGATGCTATGGAACAGTGAGGAGCAGTTGTCGTATTGTTACTGGCACATATAACAGATAACTGTGGATGACATTTAGCCATGCATGAAATGCCAGAATCACAAAAGAAAAATGATGTCCACAAATGACAATCAGTTACTGCCTTCTCAAGTTGGTTATTTTTCTTTTAAGAGTTTTTAATGCACATTTTCATCTTAAGAATAAACATCAAATATCGTCTTGCTCTTTAGATGCAACTTCCATGCTCCCTTCATGTTGCCAAGTGTCAACAGGAAGCATAAATCTCCCAAACACTGAGAAGAACTGGTGTCCTCATGAGTAATTGTTTAAGCTTTTAAGTACTAAAGCCCCTGTGCCTTAAGAGTTCATTCATATCTATGGCAGGGAAAGAAATACCCAAGTACAGACGTGCTCCCTTGCTTATGATCGATACTAGGACACAGCTTTCCCAAAGCACAAACATGGTGTACAATTTTCCCCTAAAAATAATGAAATACTTTTGAGATGTGTCAGTATCTCTAAATTATCAACTGGTTATATTTAAAGAAAGAATAAAACAAACAACATAACCCCAAACCATTTTACATTTGGGAATAGATGTTTACCATACCAGCTTCCATCTAGCTATTAATCTCAGTGGTAATGGAAAGCTCTTGAATAAAACATTCTAAAGACTTCTTGACAGAGAAATGCTAGGAGTTCACCATACCAAGTACTAGAGAAATAAAAGGTATAGAGTAATTTATCTCTTATTTTAGCCAGAAGGAAAAAAAATGTGAGCATTGCTTTAGTCTGGGGTTTACCATTTTTTCCTTCTATAGCCACAGGAAAAAGCAATTAACTCCAATTTGGCTTTACCAGGTATAAAACAGAGATGCTAAAAATCAGTCATCATATCGTGACAGGAATTGGAAGAATGTTAAAGGTGGAAAAGCAGCATAATTATCACTAAGCCCATGGAATGAAAGAGGAACACCCTCCTGAAGGATTATTCCCTTTGAGAAAAGAAAAGGCAGAGCACACAACTAACCAGTGACCATGTTTTAGTCACCTGGCACATCATTTAATACAACACCAAAAGGTTTATCAGACACAATCTGAAAAGGGAATCTGACACAGGAGGATTAATTATTTTTTTTTATTAGACAATGCAATAAAAGTTACACCTAGTTTGGTTGTATCTTGAATTCAGACACATAGTCAGACTAAAAATATTTAGTAATTTTTACGTCAGTTTTAAAAGAGTATTCAGAACTTGGGATAATGTATGAAAGGAAAATGGAAAAAATAAATGGACAAATTGGATGAAGCTGGTGTAATTACAGTAAAAAGAATTAACAAAACCACCCAGATCATAGAGAAATGGAAGGGACTTGGAAACTGTGCAAAGCTTAGATTTAAGTAGCCAACAGCAGCACAAGGAGGAAAACAAGGCAGGACTCCCCAGTCCCTGCTACTGACATTCATGAAGCACTCCAAGACTCTCCATCCAAAGAGCCCAACAAGCCAAAACATGGTCACAGCCAAAACTCACCACCACCTACCGCAGCAAGAGCCCAACAGCCCACCACGCTTGGAAATCAACGGGTGGAAGAGTATTTTTTGGCAAAAGGAATTCTACTTCAGTTGTATTAAATTTCAGTCAGTAGCAGGACCTCCAAGACACCAATTCTCTAATTCAATCACTTGGGCACCTCAATCTCCCAGTTTGAGACCTCCTCATGCAACTAAAAGTCATCTCATTGGACCTTGAAGCCCAAGGTAGGACTGGGAGGGGAAATTTCCAAGCAGCATGAAGGAATAGGGTAAGGAAAAAGCAAAGTAAAGGTGACTGGAGTAAGAGATATCAAAGAACCTGGAGGTAGACACTGCCTGAGCAAGAGAGGTTCCTGGGATTTGCTAAGCCAGTCTGCTGTCTCTAGGATGGCCATGCCTACAGGCTGAGTGGTAGCAGGGCTCAGCACTCCCTTTGCTCTTCCTCCAAGCACCACGTTCCAACATACATTAAAAACAGAAAAGAATGAGGAACGAACGTGTCCTCCTCCCTTACTGGGATTTCTTCCTCCTCTGAATCAAAGAAAAATTAAAACCCCAAAGAGTTAGAGCAAGCAACACACTTGCAAAACCAGCAGCTTGTCAACCCTTTTGCTGTTTTCTTTTTCTACTTCACAGGACTTCTCTTATCCTCCTTTTTGCTCACAGGCACATGAAAAATATAACAGAACCACTATGAACAAGGCTTTTATATTTCACTTCTTTTTTTCTGGAGTACACACTGAGGTGAGAAGTGGCCCAGAAGTAAATGCAGCCTGGGTAGAAGACTGACCAAGTAGAAAACCTGAACAACATCATCTGATACTACACACCAGCTTCAGATTGAGTTTTGATGTTAGCAACTGCTTTCCAAAGAGAATGTCTTGTTGAAAAGGATGCTGTAGAAACATATTTCACATTGAAGGGCTTTGCAAAGTTGTATAATGGGTAAAACCTGAGAAATTTGGCCTCTGCTTCCTTTCCTTCCGTTCCTCATAGTTATTACTGCCTCATTATACAGTCATTTGTACAATGTTTTGGCAGACATTTACTACTGCATAAATTAAAGTCACTGAATCTAGTTTTGCCTACAGGTCTTTATGAAAATACCAGCAACATTTTTATTTGAATGTCAAAGTTTGTCAACCATTAAACTGATTGATTTTTCATTATGCAATGCAATAGGAGAAGCAATCTCCAGTCTGTATGCAACATTACTCTGAGAAAAATACACACCTCTGAAAAATCCTTCCTGCTTATTCTTTAAAAAAAAGTCTCTTCACATCTTCACCAAGAAACTAAATTTTAAGGCCTGGCTTCATACATTTTGTCAATATACTCGCAGAAGATACAATGCTGTAATTCAAATCAGTGAAACAGAATTCATTAATCTGTGGTAATCCAAAAAATCCAATAATCCTTTAAAAACCTTTTCAAGCGGCTTTATAAGAAAAATATCTATTGATTCCAGTAAGAATAGGTTGAAACCCTGTGGTGTGAAGCTACCACAGCATCCATAACCCCAACCAGACTCAACACTGTAAAGAAAACCCCTACAAGAGCGAGCGCAGGACCAGCTTTGATGTTGGTCAAGTTGGCAGAAGAATTTTTTTAGCTTCTTTAATTTTCTTTGCAAAATCACCAGGGATGACAGCCTCAAAAGTGCCTAGAAGGAACTCAAAACTTACCTCGTATTTTTCTAAAAATCCATAGAATTTACAACCAGAGTTGAGTTTAGTTTTTGCTGTGTGGGATGAACTAGCCAGCCCTGTCTGCTGAGCATCCACCTTCACCCTCAAGGGGGGCACATCACAGCCCCTCTGCAAGCCTCCAAGCCCATGAAGTACAAAGTATTTTATCATCTCTTACCAACTTTGACTCCCACCACCAAGACCACTCCCCGTGTACAAAATCAGGGTAGGGAAATGGCAGCACTTACATTTACTTTCTTTACCTTCTATTACTTTCCATGTATTATTCAAGTATTATTCATTGGCTTGGCACCACTAAACCTCCTTGATCATGTTTGACTCAGATTGTGCAGATCATACCATGAAAAGACCTGTTTAATTAAAGCTGGAACGTGTTACAGAGCGTAGCAGTAGAGCCCTACAAGTACACGTAGTTCAAGCTGTAAAAAAGGTGAATTAAAATAAGAATGTGCACTATGTGTTCACTATATATATATAATCTAAGTTACATACAAAAGGACAACAAGTGAAATACTGTTCAAAACAGGGCTCTAACACAATTCTAGGAGTTCCTTGAAGCATTCTCTTCATTCACATTTTTGCACTTGTTGATTTTTTGTTACGGGTATCCCACTGCTTTAATTTAAAAACCCTTCTAGAAAAAGAGCTCACTGATGCAAATAAGATATTAAAAATGCTCAATAAAAGTCTCTGTAGAAGGAAATCTGTAGAATTCATTGTCCATACCAAAGAGCTGACATGGAGTACAAAATTCTGCAGTTATTTTGCACTTTATAACCACAAATAAAGCACACAGACATCCATATCTGTGGTAATAATGTGAAAGGTGAAGTGCTGCCTAATTACATGGTGTATAAACAGCACTACAGAATGAGATTCTAATTACTTAAATTCAGTGCTGTAACTCCAAATAGTTTTCAAGGAGGTCAGCATTGTGAACTTCAGATGTCAGTTTTCTGAGATTCACACTTAATTCAGTCTATTTCTTTTTTATTTCTCCAAGGAAAGGACAAGTTAGGCTCTTTTAAAAAAATAAAGGCTAATAATTTAAAAACAAACAAACAAACCAACCCTATTTAGTGCATGTAGCAGTATTTTTCAGATACACTGGACCATGGACAATGAAACTCAAAGCTAACATCAGCTTAGAGTAACTCCATTTTTAATTTAACAGCACAGTCTAAAGTGCTTTACTACAAAAATATTAAGACTTCAGTTATGTCTATATATAGCCAACCTACTGAATTACCACATAGAATGTTAATGACATTAGCATTAAGTCCTAATTAAACAATGAAGCAATATGCATTACAATCTGCCAGCAAAATATGCATAATCAGAAAAAGATTTTTTTTAAAAGTATAATTTTATGTTATTTTCATTAAGCAGTAAACAAAGAGTCTGTGCTGATTGGTGAAACCTTACCTGTGAAACATGGAAAATGTCAGGGCTAGAAAAAGGGACTTGGCTAACAACATCTGCTATCCCCATCACGTTCCAGTGGTTATTAGATTTGATTTTTTCCTCAGACAATCATTTGCACCTCTACTCAAGTATTAGCATCCGTTTTTACAGTTATCATTAACACTGCTCCTTTTCTTTCTCAAATATATATATTACTTTTATAAGTTTTACCCACCTCTCTAAAGGCTTCAGGAAGTATCTGCCACCATTTAATGTCTTTTTACTATGACATTAAAAGGAAATGACTCAGTTGAGTTCACTGAAGAAACCAGTGCCAGAGCCAAAAAATATATCCATTTCCTTGAACCCCAAGTTGATCCATTAGCCCCTGTGTGTTGTCCCTCGTTGGCTTCCTAAATAGTAGACAGCATTTTTGTTGTTTTCCATAAAAGCATTTTAATTTTTGGTCTTAAAAATCTATGCTGTAATAATTTAAAAAATAGTGCACTTATTAAGTTTATGTATTGCTTCAGCATCCGAATGTGGAGCAGGAAAATACCACAGCACAGCTAACATCTACTGTAAGAATCATATCATGGCTTCTCTCTGAATGTGTAGTCTGAAAATTTAGTCTGAAGATACTTAGCTAGGGCTTACACAGGTTTTTGCACAAGGAAAAAGGCTGAATTCACTGGATAATTGATTCACAGCAAAGGACTCAACCATGACTTGGAGTGACTTTCATGCTACTGAAAAGTTCCCAGAGTGGAGAAATGTTTTGTGACATTGGTCTGACAGCTGGTTTCTCATCATGATGAAATGGCTTTCCCTTGGGTGAGCTCCAGAAATATGCTTGAGTTTAAGCAGAAAAGATTCAGAATTCCACACTGGCCATTACAAAGTTTCTTATGCATGCAGAGTCTAAAACACAGCACAGCAGCACCTGGATTTGTGATTTAAGAAAGAAAACTCTTGTAAGCTATCCTTTTCTAGGCTCAACTTTCCAGTATGATGTCAGCCAGTAATTAAAAAACTTGTTCCTCAGTCTGAACATTCAGCTCAGGTACAGAACATCAGCTTACCAACAAATATCACGCTGGTTTTATGGCCTGTGAAGTAGTCTGGAAGGTATCAGTGAACTGCAGTCGAGACGATGTTATCCAGACGTTTTATCGGTGTGCTATTAAGAGTTACTAACCTAACAGCACCCAGCTCCAGACAACAACCACTTCCAACAGGGAAACATTTCTCAGTCCAGCTCTAGGCTTCAAGCAAAAGAAAAGGAATGAGATAAAGCTACTGGTACTCAACTAGAGAGTAAGTTTCCTGAAGCTGAAGAAAACAGCTACAAAAGCTGAAGTCACACTCGGTAGCCACCAGTGGTGATTGCAGTCATGCAGTAACACCTCAGAAGAGAAGCCTCCTCTGTTGGAGAAAACAGATGGAGTGTCCATAGCCTTTGGCACACTTAAGTCTTAACCATACAGAATGGAGGAACAGCACCAAAGCCTCCTCCAGAGACCCAAACACATTATGAATTACAGGGTGGCTCTTCAGAAGGAAACATGAGATCTTAAAAATCTCTATCTAAAAATGTGGGTGTCCTGAGATTTCCTAAAAATCAGCATTATCTGTATTAAGAACACAACATCCTTGCACCATGCCTCTTATGGTAAACAAAAGATTAGACTGTCACTAGGAAACTATTTTAGTTCTACCTGATGCTTAAATCTTTCTCAGTAAAAAAACATTCTGGAAGATAATAAGAAAAGCTGAGGTCAGGAGAAGTGTACTACTGAATCCAGTGTACTGGCCAGTTATAAAAAACTTGCAGTGCTCTCAAAAAAGCTCTTCCCCAAGATTGAGAAGACACCTACATAAACCTGCCTGCCACTTGAGCAGCATTATATACACTGGGAGTCAACCACCACCTACACAACCATTGTTTAGTCAAATACATCTGGGTCTTGATACACACTCAGGGTGATACCTTCCATCTTTTTTGTCAATGTATGTAAGTAATGTAAAATATACTGTCTGTTAGAATTCTGACAGGAAGAGTATTTTCTATTAAGTCTGATCAGAACTCCCATGCAGTCACCAACTGCCTCTTCCTGATACTTCACTGTCAACTTTCTAAATCTCAAATGTCATAGAGATTTACCACATTCCCTCTTGGATCCCCATCCAGATTTTCAGGAACCATTCCCTCTTACAATCAGAAACTAGCAGCCTGTAAATAAACATAATGGTGGAATTGCTAATAAGCTCTATTTCCACCAGAAGTAATTTTTTTTGCTAGATATGAGGCTGACAAGATGAATTCCGTGTGGCTGAACATTTCCTACTACTTACCTCTACAGCTAAAAATATCATTTTAGGGTAACCTTATATCACATTAAAAAAGTTGTTCTTTGTACCGTACAGACCCAAGTTAAGATTTCCACCTGATTACTGAAGCAATCTTACTATTAAATTGGGTTGCAATAAACAAACTGTTTATATAAGTGTCCCAAAATTCTGGTGTGACAACTACTACACCTTACAAAGATACTTTGCATTGCTACTTACTCAAGGAATCAAGCAACTGCCCTGCCATCACAACTCTCTAATATTTTGGACAGTTTGGGCAATAGTAATTCTAACTTTTGGACATTCTATAGTGTCAATTTCTGCAAATGTTTAAATGACAAATTTTTATGAGTTAATTTGTCATAAGATATATACACACATACACAAAGCTAATTAATACTATTTGAAAAAATATTAAGAATTGTATACATACACATAAAACAACTAAGTTTCATGTGATCTCAGTAACTTGCTCCCTTAATTGGAAAACAAGCAACTGTATTAATTCCAGTCACAGAATCCTCAGGAAAAATTTAAAAAGGGCATTATTATTAATTGTTATAATATCTAATAGAGTCAATTATTGACTATTAATAATAATTAATTAATTAAAGGTAATTAATTAATGGGTAAAGAGAACACTCATGTCAGAAAAGCTGGGATAGGTCTCTGGAGCAGTTTTGGGTAGTTCTGACACCAGAATTTTTAAGGAGATGAATTGGTACTGATACAGGATTGTCAGATAAGTAGAAACCAAAAATGGACTGCAGAGGATTGTACAAGAGATCTACATCAGTAAATGACTGAGCAAGAAAACAGACACTAAAGAATGGATAAGCACACCCATAGCTAAACAAAAAAGTCCTCAGCCCGTGTGCTGGGTATTATTCCATTTGTTAATCTATTCTTGGTTAGTCGTTGTTACCTCATTCCAAAAAGCACATACATATTTTTTTCCCAGAGAAATAAGAAGCAAAAAAGGGAGAAAAAGGGAGAAATAAAAGTGCCAGACTCAGCTGGTCTTGGAGCAGGAAGGTCATGACAAACAGCCCCCATTTCATCCCCCCCCTCCCACTACAGCAATTCTTCCCTAGCCTTGTTTGTCTGTCTCTCCTTTCTTCTTTCCACCAGCCAAGGGACATGGGTACTTCACATGTTTTCCTGCTCTCAGCCTGGAAAAGTGTTGAGGAAATAAATTTTGTTTTTTCACAGATGAGATAATGGATTGGAAGTGACCTAGTCTCTTAGGTGTGAGAACAGTATTTTCATACTTCTGACTTGCCACTAATCAATACATCACTAGCAAATTGTTCTTGAAATTAAGCTGTTGCAACTCACGTTGCTGATATAACAATGATTTGGAGGGGAGAGAGAAGGGCCTAAAATGCAATGAGATGTCAAGCAAAAAGAGCCATGCAACGAGGGCAGCAAGTGAAACTGATACTAGCTACATAGAGAGAATTGTTAGAGGATCTCTGACAAGATATAGAAGTGTATGGAAAATATAAAATACAACATAAAAGATAAAACCCCTGAAAATGCCCCACATGCTCTTTGGAGCATTTCAGTGAAACAGCACAAAGCTGCACTCCATCACATTTCCATGCAGCAGCAGACAGTGCCTGGACATTTCTGAATCAGCAACTCTGACATGAAGGTATTTTTTTTAGGGGTCAATTTTCCCATTGGTGCAAGGAGGATTTACACATGCAAGTCCCATTAACATTAATAGGAGTTACCTACATAAATCCCCCTGCAATGATAGGAGAAAAGACCCCATAGTCTGCAAGGATCCAAGTTCTAATGATTACCTGTCAAATGGCCCTAAGCATCATCATCACCAGAAAAAGCAGACGTAGCAGCTTCATGGCTGAAAATACTTCCAAAGGAACAGTAACTAATTGCAGTCATACTGATAAGGCAATGCAACAGCAGAGGGAAAATGGCATAAATTGACTGTTTGAATATTAAGGGTTAATCCAATTAACCAACTTAAAAAGAAAGTGCTCATTAAAAAAGGAATTCAAACATATCAAAGCAGTCCTTAGGAAAAAAAAAAAAAGGTGTGAATATTGTATGAGCTCCAAGGTGCTTGAAGGATAATACAGCTACTTGTTTAAAAATTCAATTAACCTTATCTTTCTTTAACTTGATTTATTAATAATCCCACAGATAAATTGCCAGTTTTTAAAAAGTCATGTTATCTTTTGAATACATCCTGTATGACAAGCCTTAAAAACTACTTCAAATAAGCCTAACCCTCACTTTGTATGCTTCAATCATTTAAAGCAAGAACAAAATGCAGTTCAGTGCATGATTTCTGTAAAACACAAAGATCAACGGTCTTATCTACTGCTATCACAAGTGAGCTATTGGGTACTCAAGTACCACAGGAAAAACATTTTATGTTTCCATTCACCATACCAACCAGACATGAGAACAGTTTTTAAGCAATCAATGTAGTGTCAAGTCGTTGTCCACAACTTGTAGATTATCCTGTGTTATCTGAAATCAAACTTGCAATGTTTCCAAATTTTGCTCCCCTTGGACACAAAGCATGGAGACACTATTACCTATAGATTTGCTAACTCATATACACATACTATCCCACATGTAAACTTCTATCTCGTTACAGCTGTCAACATGATGAGAGCAAATGACAGGATTACCAGGAAATGTCAGTTAACAAAGTAACTGAAAGAAAACACAGAAAAATACACTTGCAAGCAAACCTTTAATTTTCATCAAACTATTTCCTTGTAAACATAGAAGATGACAAATTCAACTATGATCCCTGTTACTGAAAGACAACCAGGCACTAGGTCCCCCACTTAATTCTTTTACAGATCTGGAGATGTTACAGACAATTACCATATACTCATGCTTTCCAGTACACAGAAAAATCAGAGCTAGATGCAGAGGCAGTCTGCTTATTACTATATATAAATAACTGCTCAATCACAAGCATCCAAAGATAACTGTTGTTTAACATTGGAAACATTTCAACCACGTGTTTTCTGAGGACTTGGGGATTACACACACAACGGTACCTAGCCAATAAACAAGGGCTGTAAACACAAACAAACTGATTTTTGAAATGCAAACTGGACAAGGTACTGCAATGCAAGACAAAGTGAAGTTAACAGTATCAGTTATGCTGTAAAAAAATAAATAAATTAACCTTTATGGCATGGAGCCATTCTCAAGGCAGGCACGTGCACCCGAAACTGTACAAAAGCCTGGATGTGTCAACTTCAGGCAGTGCTGAATATTCATTATTCAATGGCAATTTTTATTTATGTACAGTATTTAAGCATTGCTAGAACTGTATTTAATTTAATGAAGAAATTTAAACCCCAAAGCATCAAAATTCACTGATCTCTACTACTGACCTACCGGGCGTACACTTTAAGGTAAATAAGTAAATCTTAAATATTTTTCATCATCTGAATGTCTAATTTCAAGCATTGTTCAGAAGAAGTGCAAGTTTATCATGGTCATTTACAACAGATTTCTCATTCTGTAATTTTTCATACAAACTAGCCTTATAAATACTTCAATAAATTTTACTGTATAAATGCTTTATGATTACAAAATGTATAATTTACAGCTATCACACTAATTTTCATCTTATTAGCTGGGATCTATATAAACCTTTGGAAGTATCAGTTGAACCTTCCCCCCATCACAAAAAAAAAACAATTAATGATTATCTAAACTTCTCAGACATCATACATCAAAAAATTTATGACTGGCTTATTAAAGGCCTGAACATGGCAACAAATCCAGAGACTAACAACAGGTAAGCTCCATCTATGATTTTCAATTGTTAGGAAATCTAGCATTAAGTTTAAATTGTGCTATTTTCCTGACTACAGTAAATTAAGTCACTAGTGAAAACACATGATCTGTTATTTCTTGTCCAAAAAAAATTGAATGTAAAATAGTTTCATATGAGGAACACCTATTAGATTATATTTGTCTCTGAATTATGGCATCAGTTTCAAAACCATACAAGAAATTTTTCATTATACAAGTTAAACATGACATCTACCATGTATTCTACAGCCACTCCAGAACTGTCATTATCATTGCCTTTAAGTTCCACTGAAAGAACCACTCTGAAGGACAGATTGTGAGGCTCACCTTCAACTGTTTAATTAGCACAGATCCAATGAGTTCTAGCAGAACTTTGGTACGTTGTATCAGAAGATCATCTCCTCACTGCTAAGCAGACTTGCACATTTTTTCTTCTAATTAGTTTCAACTTGTTGCCTGTTTAAAAGATGGAGGATTCCTTCCAAGGGAAGGAATGTAAAACAAAACCAAATTCTCGCAACAAATTGTGAAACCTATTTCAGTATTTGAAATTCAAATGCTTTGTTCTAGGGTTTTTTGTTTAGCTATGAACATTCCTGGATCTAGTGGACCTATGACTACTCAGAAAGGTCTCGGCTATCAATGAAACCATCTGGCAAAGAAAGATCATTCAAGCTAAGGAAAGTAAGGCAATTGCAAATAAGATAGGTATGGGGGTTTTAAACCTCTTTTTCTTACCCTTCCTCCCTTACATTTTAGCTTGGGTCAACCTCCTCTTCTCCTAAGGGAACAATGCTAATTCACTCCTCATTATCTCCCTTCTCAACAGCAGTGCTCCCTTCGCTACAGTTTTCCTCAGCTGAGGATTCAGGTTTTGACTCTGATGAATTATTGAATTCAGACTCTTCTGGAGCAATCTCATCTTCATCATAAATAATATCTTCTGGATTTGGTGCTGCTGGGCAGAAATCCTCTTCAGGAAACATTTCTCGGAAAATAGTCTCAGCCTATTCAGAAAAAAAAAGCATGAAGTAAACTTTACCTTGAAATGTAATAACTTGCATCAGTATTTCACAGATATTTGAGATTAACCTCTGTTCTTTCAAATCAATAGTGATTTAATATTTAGCCATTATTGTAAACACATGGGAAATCTATTCCTTCTTCAGTCCTCAAAAAAGAAAAACCCATCTATCTTTTTACCTTGCTCTTCTTGGAAAGTCACAGCAAAGGGCTTTTTTAAAAATAGTGGTCAACCTACATTCTGTTGAGAACAATGAAGATAATTTTTTTGCAAGGAAAATTATCTTTTCTGCTATAATAATATCCCTATCTGCAGTCAAATGCAAAGCATGGAAAGACCTTGCCTCTTTCCAGAAAGAAGAATCCATTTCACACAACAAGGAATCCCAGGAGACTGTATGTACAGTCTACATCATATCTATACTGGTTTCCTTCTTAGATTTAAAAATTACAAAAAAAAAAAAATCTACCTCTGTTTTTCTGAACATCTCATGCATAACTCACTTGATAAGAGTTCTCATACAGTGGAATATTAGCATTGAAAATATGGATGTATTTTTATAAATTTATAATTTATTTGAGAATTATGTCTATCATTTCAGTGTATTATGTGCATACACCTATGTGCACAAACTGCCTTTCTGAAAAGAACTGTATAAGTAACTGCCAAGGGTTAGGGCTGGGCTGGTCACTGGATGAATGGAGAGACTGAACTAAAAAGTAAAATCATTGAACAGAATTAGCTCTGTTCTAGCTCAAACCAAGACAGCAACTTCTATTTAGCTTAAACAATGGCTACTTTTAAGATACAGCTCAAGGATTTAATTTGCAATGCCACTTCATCTTCATGCCATCAAGGTTTAGAAATCAAATACACACAAAAAGTCAAGTTTTTTCATGACTGCAAGAAAAGATTCTTGATAATGTCAGGATAGTTCTTCTGTTATTACAACATAGAGAATACAACTACAAAATCTAGCGGAAAAAGAAACAAAAAATAATACAGAATCACAGAACTGTGATCTTGGAATTCTTGAGAACTAGATGGTTCATAAAAAAAAGGAGGCAAAAAATCCTGTCAAAACCACAAGAATGCAAGGAGCTTTCTTAATTAGTGTTAAATAGCTTTACATGTTCTTGTGCAAATAACCTCTCTTAAAAAAAAAAAAGCTAGAGACACTTGGGAAGTTATTTAGTGAGCCAACAAGTAAACAAGTTTTTCCTTTCCAAGTCCTTAAGCTTCTAAGGCAAATGGAGACAACTGATGCAGCTCACTGTTATGCTCTGGGTTCCTAAGAAGGCAAAGGAATATTGCCTCTCACTTTTGTCTCTCCTGTAAGCTATACCCTACGGATGACCTGTGACGAGAGCTCCCACACAGGCAGGCATGCATTTAATCTTCATATCCACACTGCTCCAGACACTGCAGTGGAGAAGCTGACAGCAGGGTCAGTTAATGCCAACTGCAAAGGCTGATTACATGATGTGGATTCCTGGAGAAGAGGGAATTGTTTTCAGATTAATACATCATCGAGCATGCACCAAACAGCTTTCTGTGACAAACTTCCCTGCCTGCCAGCAGTGGATTTGTATCACCAGCATCTGGATGCAGGGCTCCCTTATGAACTGCTTGAACGACCCTGTCTGCTCTCAGTTCTATTTAATTTTTCATTCTGAATCCTAAATTTCACTCTTGTGTACCTATTTTAAACAGTTTACAATTATTTATGTATTAAAAAATACACAAAAAAATTCTACTCTCTACTTTAAAAACAAAAGTTTGTAATTTGCAAACCTTGCCTACAGAGTCTAGTAGGCAAGGGGGTACAAACATCCTACAAAAAGTTTACAAAACTAACTTGTTGTAGGTAAGAGAAAGGCTTTTTACTTCAAGCCTGCACTTGTCCTTCACACTCCAAAAATACACTTAATTATTACATTTAAGTATTGAAGAAAGATCATATTTTGCACTTGATATATAACAAACTAGACCAGAAAAACGTTGAATGATTGTTGAGAACTGCATAGAAAGTCTCCAATTAGTCAGTGAATATCCACTCCAAAAACAGTCATGTAACTGAAGTTGAACCTGGAAAGAAATCCTCAGTGTGCCTTGTAGGACATCATGCCACTGATGACAACTGAACAATTTAATGGTACAGAGAGCTGTCAAGTCTACCAGTTTGTAAAACTAATCTTAGCCAGCTGATTTCATGCAGAATAACCAATAATAATGTAACAGCTCCTTCATTATAACACTTTGATACTCACTGTAACTAATCAGGTTAGTAAATAGTTCCTTCAATATTTAGTAGTTAATTGTACTAGCTTTTGAATTAAGCAATGGCATAGGTGTGTAAAGCACTTGCACAGATACTCTCAGTTAGTAACTGTTTGAAGTTGAATACAACTTACATTACTTTTATTTTTTTTTTTTCTTTTATTTTACTGTATCCCAGCTACAGACCTTGATGGCACGAGGACAAGCTGTGTGACAGCAACTTGTACAGAGAACACTACCAAACTGACAGTTGTTTGAAAAAGAACACACTTGAATAAATCTGAAATCCTTCCAGATACAGAAAAAAAAGTGCAAATGGGTTAAAGGACAAATATTGGCATCAAAATTTTAGTGCTTCCTCTTATGAACAGGAATAGGTCTCAGAAATCTGAAATACTTAAGGGAACATGCTACTTTAGGCTAGAATAATTCATATCAGGTTGTAACAGTGAAAAAATAGAAAACTGGAAGCCAGATGCTTTCCTTGATCCATACATACAGAATTAAAAGGACTCATAAACAGCACTTTACATTTAATTTAGCCTGTCCTCAGGGCAAGAAAATGCAGACACCAAAATTAATTCAGTACTATACTAGGAATTTAACACTGAATTAAAAATAAACCAGAAATGAAGTCATTTGTATATTGAGCTGTAGATGGATAATCAGCTGTAAAAGTTGTGGTGTCTTGCCTTCTAAATAATGTATCATCAATACAATCAAACAGAATGACAGAGAGAAGTTAGGAATACCAACGGTAATGAAAACATAAATCATGGGAAGTATCACTACAACAGTAAACACAGGATTAGAGAAATTAGATTTAATTTTCCAAGCTATCTCCAAGACTAATAGACACAGCATTTTTTTGGTTTGTTTTTTTAAAGTGTTCTGATCCATGAGTTCATCAGTATTTCATGTTTGGGAATTTCCATCCCATTGCTAGGCAGATGAAAGTGGACTGGGGGTAGGAAGCACAGCAATTTACCTGTGTTGCCCTCTTGTCTAGGAGGTACCTGCATGTGAGATGGGAAGGGTCTATCCTAACTGCAAGTTCTGCTTTATCTTCAGCCTGCTCTTCACTTAGTTCTCACATATGCTCCTCATGTTTATCTGTCCTTATGACTTCCCATTCTAAACATGTTTATGTTGAAATACTTTTCACTCTAAAGCAGTGACCATCTGTTTCAAATTTTAAAACAGGTTAAAAAAAAAAAGGAGCTTCTTATCTACTCTTTGTAAAGGACAGTGTTTCAGGCTCTTGATTTTCTCCTCCAAGATCTGGTTGTTTAACATCTATCTCACTGATGGTCAACAGCTCTAGGACAAAGGCTCCCTACAGCACCTAGAATATTTAAGCACAGCTTGATCTATAATACTCTTACCCCAAGACAAAGCTGAAAGCTAGAAAAGGTGGCTATCAGAACTAGGAACAGGCTGCCTTTTAAGTCTGTTTATCTAGCTTTTAACCTGCATTGTTTTAAACAGTTAAAAAAAAATTTCTCATTTAGAAAACGAATTTACAATTTAAAGCTGCTACAGTAGTAATTGTCTTGCATTACTTTTTGTTTTTACAGTTCTTTACCCTCTTGAAAGGTAAATTACTGCCTTGTAAAACAAACCTAAGGGTACCATTAGCCCTTAATTATACTTTTCTGACCCTACACTTCAGGCTATGTCACCCTTTCTACTTCAAAATCTTATTTTTAAGAGGTTTATGAGTTAGTCACAAAAAAAATCCTCCAACTAGTCAGAAGATGGCATGCACATTCTTTACCATTAAAAAAGCAGCTTTTAAAATGTCTAGTGCCAGTTAATTCTACAAAGGTGTAAAAGTGTCCTCAGGTGAGCTCCAAGCACACCCAGACACCACGGTGACTGCTGTGGTAGATTTGTCTGGGAATTTTATACCTCCCTTATCAAGGTGGGTCTCTGAATGGAAGAGCAAAGCAGAAGCATTCCTGTAGTGGTCTGTTGTTGAACAAGTCCTAATCTACATATTTGTGTGATCTTGTTGTCTTCTGCTCAACAGTAGTGGGGAAGGCACAATGAGAGGCATGACAAGAAATTCCTTCCCAAGTTCTACACACCCACCGTTGAAGATCTGGTGCTCCTGCAAGTTCTGCCTATTGCCAACACAGAAGGTGGCTCTTTCATGATCTCTCCATCTACCTAGTTTTGTTTAGGGAGTTTTCACTCTTCACCTCCAATTGCAAAGCACTAGTAATCTGTTTTAAACTGAGTACTGCCATGGTATGACTACTACTAGGCAAGTTACAAGGGGTTGCCTGTTCAGGATTCTCACTCACAGTCACTAGATATGTCAACACCCAACTACTGAGAACTACAGATCAGAACTGAGTGTGACTGGTCCCAAATACTGCCTTAGGGCCACTAATAGAATCCTTTCAGAGGCACAATTACACCACAAGTTTTTTAATACAGTGATACTAAGGCAAAGAGTAGGTATATAGACAACTCAGTGTAGTGGTTGTGCTGGGGTTTTTCCCAATAGATTTCAGGTTTGTGGCTATGTCCAGCAGGTATTAAACCACTCTGATGATCCTTCTAACATGAACTGTAGACAGACTTTCCTCACCTTGGGTTGGTACTGCTTCTCTGCTACTGCACCACCTCTTTAACCTTACAGGTGAAAGCTGACATACTTGGGGAGTTATCCTCTACACCTCTGAATTATCTGACAGTTTTTCCTTTCCACAGTATCAGAGGAAGCAACCATTCTACCAAGACTAGCATCTTCAGGTACTGGTGCCTTCTAAGTTCCCTTTACCTGTTCAGATAAACTATCTGCTACTCCTCATGTTGCTGTATCCACTGACCTTTTCTCAAGTTTCCCTCAGTCTCAGTTCCACCAACACTCACTTTGCTCATTAAGTAAGAATTTTTGTATGTCTAGGTGTGAAGTTTTATATCTGTTTTAGTACTAATTAGCATAAAGCACAACAACACAGAACAAAAGTAGATCACATTGTACTTCCTTAGGTCTTTAAAATTAAAGTTTTGCAACCAAAAACACCTGATCTGCCCAACCTGTTTGACAGCACAGTCATTTCCTAAAGCAGAGTCTGGTCCAGAGCAGACATAAACATTGGAGGGTAAGCCATCGTAGGAATTCTTCTCAACTCCTGAAGAATCTCTCATGTTGAAGTAGGCTGCCCAGAGGACTCTAGGTTTTTCTGGTTCTTCATTTTCAGTCTCTGAAAAGAAAAAAGTGTTCCCAGTAATCAATGTTCATGTGTAATAAAGGGATATATGTAATCTAGCATACTGAAAGTCAATTTATTAGCAGGGAGTTACTGTAATAAAGTGCTATTTTTTTTTCTTTAAAAAGCCAATTAATTTCAGTTTCCACTCTTTTCTGAGGTACTTTTTCATCACACTTTTCCCTTACAGCCATAGGTATCTAAACTGTACTTGTTCTGTACTCACTATGCCACGTAAGAACCAATTATCACCTAAAAGCACACGAACACAAAGCGTGGTCTAACCTCAACACCTTTGCACCTCAGGTTAAATGGTTTACTCTGGATAAACTCCAGGAGCATCTGATGCTCTGAACAAGTCCTCCATGGGCTGTGCCAACCTGAAGCCACTGGATTCTATATGCAAAGATAGTTCTGATGTTTATTTTTTCCTCTTCCTTTAATAGTTTATCTTTGTATGGGAACTATTCTCATAAGAGACCTTTGTGTGCTTTAAGACTGAGTGTCTTCACCTAAGGAGTGAAAACACTAATCATGTTTTTATTGTTTTAATCATGCTCATGGTTTAAAGAAAAGAAACTTGAAAGAAAAATCCACAAAGAATGATCCCCCCAAAATTAACTGCAGATAAAGATTTACCAAACCCCAGAAGTACTCCTTTCTGATGTGTGTGATACGCGATATGTAGAACCTCTAAAATTTGGGAATACCTCTAAATGAAAAAAAATTATTAATTTACATTTATCTATGCTTACTGAGGACTCGTACTGTGCTACAATACTCATTATGAACACAAAGTGACCATAAACTACACCTTGCCCATCACCTGTACCTTCCTGCAGTTACTCTGCACATTCATACAACCCCCCTGCACAGGCAGAAAAACCTCTGCGAAGATGAAGGTCACTTTTTAACAGTGCAGAATGCAAGGGAGGAATACACAACACAGATTCTTAGCTTAATAGATACTATTTGTTTGGCATATTTGCTGTCCCCTTTTGGTATTTCACCTTCTCTAAAATAAATGAAGCTTGTAAAAGACCTTGTGAGATTTACCTCTTCCCAAGGAAGAAACTTCTAGATAACAACAGCATTCAAAACAGTATTTTAAAGCAGTTGAATTAGAAAAAAAGAGATAAATCTGTGCTATTCCTTCAGTATCTTTTTATAACTGTCAAATATTTTTTAAAAAATAGGTGCTAACCATACCGAACTGTTTGAAATATAAATTAAATTCATCAGCCTGTGAAAGTCTGAGCCTTAATACAGGGCAAGATGCTCTTTAATATATTTAAAAGTTCACATTGCTCATAAAAGTTACTTCTTCCTCATTTAGGCAGGAAAATGAATGGAGTCCTCTTCTCCAGGTGACTTTGCCTCTTTGACCTGCCATGGCCCAGTGCTCACTTTATCTGGTGATTCATTTTCAATAACTCCAACAGTATTTGTTCTGACATTTTAATTAAAATACGACCACTACCTCATCCTGATGATAAAAAGGCCTATGTGTCAGTGAAAACTAGCTTTTCAGTGCCTCGGTGCACCTGAGGACCCCTATGATCACAGAGTTTCTACAAAAGAATTTCAGTCAGGTTCTAAACAATATATCATTTCAAAATTGGATCACTTTAAACATTAAGATTAATGCTAAGCCCCCCAAATGATTAGAAGACACCAAACTGCAAGCTAATCTCTTCTTCACTGAGTCTTTGAAACACATGGCACTGTCTTGAAAATTTATGATATATGTTAAATATTAAAAGTTGCATATTAGTGGGCTTCAAGTTAACAAATATCAACATGAAAAGTGTTTGCAGCTCTCCAACCTCATACAGCTTCATATTTACAAACCCTAGCTGTAGTTCACATATTTGTTTTGTAAATGCTCTTGTACTACAAACATAGTAAAATATTTACATCTTTGTGATATCAAAGATGCCTATCCTGTAAGCAAAAAGGAAAAGAATGTATATTATTTAATACTTTACTACCTATTGAAAGCACTTGGTTATCTAACAAAACCAATAAGGTATTAATCTTTTCATTAAAAAGTAGAGGAAAAAAGATGTAAAAACGGAAAAGAACACAGAAAAAGAAGCTGGTGAAAAGCTCAACTCACCCCTTCAAGAAACACTTTTGATTACAGAGCTCTGAGAGCAAAGACTGGCCACATAAAAGACTATATTTATATTTTTTTATCAGGAGAAAATTTTACCCAAATTCACGTTATGCCTCAAGATTGAAGCGTAACAGCAAATATTATAAGCAAACCAATTATAAATACTATAAAATACTTCCACATCTTACTCACTTGTGTATATAGAAACACAAACACTTCCACTGACAGCTGAGTATTGTTTCTTTATAGAGGAACTATGATTTACTCTATTTGAGTATGAGCACACTATGTTTAAAAATGCTTTGCCAGGGTTAGAACAGAGCAACCTCTTCTATGGGCACACCACCTATCCTATAAGCACCTACCAAAAATATGACTAGATTCAAGATCTTGGGATTAAATTTCAAAGACTTCTGTGGAACTAGTTTAAAGTACCTTGGGGACAATTTTTTTCTAGGCAACTACTGCTTTGTCAATAGCTACTTTCCTCTGGAACTGTGCAATTGTCCATCTCAAGGTCAAAGTTCATGAAAGTAGCTGGCAAGGTTTCCTTCAATTTAGGGCCAAACACTTCGTTATTGGAAATGACTGTAAATCTATCTTCCAAGTAACACTGTAGTGTTTAACAACTTCATGCTTTCACTGCTTAAAGCAGAACCCAGAGACTTTCAAGATACTCAAGTAATAGAAATCATTAAAAACAGTATGCTATAAAAAAACGGATTCACAAATATTTCATTTCCCTAGTGCACCTTTGAAAGATAGACTGAGAAGCACATTTCCATGAAAAAGAAAGTGTGAAAAGTTAAAAAGGTCCTAGACACTTAAAGCCATGGTCCTTGTATACTGAAGTTAAACCACAGCTGAAGAAGATCTGGAACATTAGATCACAAAACACAAAAAACCTGACATCTCTCTAATCAATCTCATTCTCAAAATAGTTTCCTTTGCTTTGAAATGCTGATATCTAAATAGCAGCTCACCATATGTTGACTCTGATGACAGATTCAGATGTTCAGTAACAGACACTTCAGTTACATGGGTAAACTATATTTTTGCAAAATAATCTCTTAATACTTTATTTTTACCTTTTTCTGTATTTAGATTGAATAACTTCTCTACAACAGGCTCTAAATCTTCTCTAGCAGTGCTAGTTGAAGGACAGGTTAAATGGACTAAATCTGTTAAAAGAGAGCACAAAGTGATTACAATCACAAATACACAGATATCTAAATATCATTTACAATTTGTAAAAGGCATAATAGGCTTTTAGAAATCACTGCTCTTCATATAAATCACTTTAACCCAGGGAAGTAGAGTGTTATGGAGATACAGTGTACATACACCACAGAGAAATTTTCTTAATACATCTCATAATTATCTCTCTCTTCCATAGATGTTGCTAAGATGAAGGATAATTTAACATAAGCAGTGCAGGCAGGGAGAACATCGTTCTAGGAAAATGTGTCTACTGATACCAGGGAAAGCAGCAGGAAGAATCTGGATATCACATTCTATTTGCCACTGATGACCTCTAGAGACTCCAAGAACGTTGTTATCGGTGCTGACAGTGCAATAGCTCAACACACTAAACCCACAAATATCACCCCTTTCATCAGCACTCTCCTTTAAGAGCTAAATTGGGACTGAGTGGGAAATTGGTAATTGGGCTACTCACAGTTGAGGCCTGGCTGTACACAAGTAAGAAGCTGTCCCCTTCCACTGAGCACAAAGTTTGAGCAAAACTTACATTTCTTTTATTGTCCTACACAGTAAATAGGAAAAGTGAATAGATGTGTGCTTTAAGTGACAGCTCCAGAGGGCTGGAGAATGAAGAACAGTGGGAACACTGGGATCATGTTTTAACAAGCTAGAGAGATTTAAAGATCTGCACTGCTGTATAGCAGTTCTGTGACTTCGTTCTGTGATCTGAGTTACAACATGTGTACAATCCCTTGGTACAACGTAACAAAAGAGCTCTACAACATTTTTTTCATTCACCTCCGTAGAGGATGGGTGAAAGTTTTGGTTTGGGTAAGGGTGAAATTAGGTGAAATTAAACCTTCACGCTCCTCCTCTTTCAGACTGCACACACAGATTATATTCAAACATTCATTTTTTATTTAACCAAACCCAGATATTCTCTGTAAAAGGAGTATGTACTAAAAAAATCACAACAGGTGCTGATAAAGAAAGTCTCCTTGTAACCTTAAATAAATATTTACAATCTAAAACACTGTAATACAATCTATTCTTTCCTCAAAAAAACCAGCTATATATCACTGAAGTTCACATCATTTACTTTCTATAAAATCATCTTTATTATCCTTAATGTTATGGCTATGAGTCACAGTCATCAGTATATATTTTGATTATATTTGATTTACTCAGGTATAACTGCATTAGTTACAGTGGTTGCCAACATTTGTCTTCAAGTAATTCTTCTAGCAAGAAGAACGATGAGTTCACTTCATGATTTCATCATTACAGTCTCAATTTTTAGGGCAAGTGAAGGAGTTTGGTTCCACTCAACTGGCAATACAGATTATATGCCTGTCATTTATGCAGTGTGATCAAAGAGTAGATGTATTTGTATACTTATCTTAAATAATTGTTTGAAGGAGAAATCAGTCAGGTTAAAACCCATTTACAGATAATGATGTAGAAGTTTTTTAAAAAATTATGAAATATGTCCCATAACTAGAATCCAGCTATACCCAAAGTAGAACTCTATTATTTCAATACATGAAGATAAATTTCATTAAGGAACTTGGTACTTTCTCTTCTGAAATTAAAAGAATTTATGGGGAAGAGTAACAGAAATCTTAATTTCTCAGCACCACAGAAATTCTTGTGAAACTTGTAATTTGTAACTACTTGAACATCAGTCCTTTCACTTCCTGCTATATGTATTTTGTGAACCCTTAAATAAAATAAGCCATTTAAAGGATAAATATTAACAATGTGCTTTATAGTACTAAGTTCTTAATTACAGGTTTATTTTTTTATTAATATAACTTTGAACGACTTAATAATTCATTTAACTCTTCTTTCATATGCAAAGAAGATCCATTTGGAAATAAAGAATACACTTTATTAGCATGAAAATCACAAGAAGACTTTGAAGAAATCACTATTACATGTAAATTTTTTTTAGAATTAATTCAAGAAGAATCTTGTAGTTCGATTCCAAAGCTGGATGAAGGAGCACACAAGTGCTGGAGAACGAAGACAATGGGCTATTTCCCTCATCTGCTGCTGACAGTAACCCAGTACAGACACACTGTTTTCTCAGCTTAGTACACACACTTTGTTTTCTCAGCTAACAGCATGGCCATTGTGGAGCAGAGGAGTGATAAGCACACATCCTAAATTTTGTTTCAGAGTCAAAGGGAAAAGTGTAGCTAAGATCACATACACCCTGTACTTACAAGTGTCTTTCATGCATGTCATGGCTGAGGGACACAGCTCAATGACACAGACTGCTGGTTTTCCTAGATCCACTGGAGGCACCATCAGAAGGGAAACCTAGCATGCAGGGAGAATAACAGGTTAAAGCAGAGTAATGTGGAGGATGAGGCAACCAACACAACCCTGAGTAAAGGTTAAAAATAAGCACAGACAGTTATAAAAAATCCTTTTTCAACACTGGGCAGAGCACTGTTAGCTAAGAATGACTGGAGTAGTTTTATGCAGGACTGCTAGCGCAAGACTTAGGAAGAACAAATTTCTCTTGTCATAAATGTTCTTATTTTGTAGATCATATTTAATTTATAATAATACAGGAAGCATAGAGAAGAAACACTTAACACTGATTAATATAATTTGAATTCAAGGTCTGCAAAGAATGATGAAGCAGAAACATTTAAAGAAGGACCTGAAAGTGTACAGTAAGAACTTTGAACAGTAAAAGTGTATGTTAAAAAAAAACTTCAAATAAAGTTCAGACAAGATAACTAAAAGTTAACAGAACACTAAAGGTAACAGTTTATTAAAAAGCAAGCAAAATAAACTACCTTAAAGACAGCAGCTTAGAAACTGTTCATTAATATGATGCAAACCAACAGGGAAACCCAAGTCACTGAACTAAACTAAAATTCCTAATAGCTTTATAGACACTAACAAATTAATTTTCAGCAGAGAGAGCTGACTAAAAAGCTAGATTCAAGCAGAAACAAACACATGAATTCCTTCCAACATTAATGCCTACAGTTAATAAAGGGGTGATACAAAATTGATATATACCTGCTGCTCTGCATCTGTGTTTAGTACAGACTGATCCGTAATGAGCACTGCTCTGGAGATCTGCCTACAAGTAAATAAAACAATTATGGCATTTCAGGAAAATGTAAGAAATGGCAATTTTGATCCATAGTTTGGGCACTATCAGTCTAAACATAACACTGTGGGAAGGCCATTTAACCACACAGTCTGATTAATATGATTGTTAGTGGGATATTTTGCCTGTTGCTGAAACAAAAACACATCTGGAACATTAATGGAATAGTTTCAATGACTAAAACAGATGGTGAATAAATGAGCCAGTGTCATCATATAAAACACTTTGGATAGCCTTCTGATTTTTAAAAAAATCTTTTAAAATCTAATCAAGATTAGTAGCAGCATGATAGAAGACTTTTTATGTTTTAAACAGCATAAGACACTTTGGTCTAAACAGGGGAAATACACTAAGGTGGATTTCATGAACTGAAGTTTCTAATCCTCCCTTGTCTATGATTATTTCTGTACTGCACCTACTACTACAGTTTTGCTAATATCTTATCTGCAATATTTTGAAGACAAAGGCAGTAAAAGTCCAATGCTTTTGGCAAGGACAACAAAGATCAGAGAAAACAATGATTTTTAATAGTTTTCCAAACCTGAAGAAATTTAAAGAGAAAACAGCAACAGGCACCTCCACCTTCCAAACACTTTTTCACAAATATGAAATTCCTGATGCACTTTAGAGATACTAGATTTTTTAATAAGGAAAGGAGGAATATGAGTTGGAGGACAAGAAAACCTAAAGATACAAAGTGTACAGTATTCCCTGAAGTATATGGAAGAAGAGAAAAACTATGCACAGAACCAAGCTGTACTGCAAAGATAAAGCAGAGAAAATTTATTCAGTTTAATTTCCAGGATACTTTATATACGATTATTTAAAGAAATTTATTATGTTTAAATGTTCTACTACATACTTGTAACAGACGTTTGTGCACGTGCTCTCTGAAAGGTAACTATCTTCCACAATAAAATATTTTGCACTTATTCTTTGTCCAAAATGATCCACAATAGCTTTGCATCTGTTAAGAAATAATAAACAAATCAAACAGGAATTTAGATAAGGTAACCAAAGCATGTGTGTTTGAAATGGAGTTGTATAGCACATTGTACTTTTCACATACATTAGCTAAATATTTCTTTTCACATGTGAACCCCTAAAACAACAACTGAAATTGGTAACTAAATCCTAGACTTATACATTCCTCATAGTATATACAGCTTTTTACATGTGATGCCAGGATAGATAAAGATACCAGAACATTAATAAACTGGTCATTTTATTAGCTTATATTTAGTTTTCCTTCTAACACTGGCATTTGATTGTACACGAAAGTGGCATGTTTCTCGCCTCATGATACACAGAAAAGGAACACTGTGAATTACTTTGGAGGTGCTGTCCTATGGCAGTGTTATTTTTTCTGCCACCCACCTTTACCAAAGGTCTGTATTTTGGCAATAATACTTTACAAATCAGCCTAAAGAGATTTAATGGAAAAAAATCTGTGGAAAAGGAAACAGTGTGCAGACTGTTCCCAGAGAACTTTTCTGAGCTTCTGCATTTGTGGCTAAATATACTGTTTATCTCTAAGGAACACACAGATAGATTAACTAAGTCATGCTGCTTTAGGAGCAACACAAGTGTTCCTGATAGGTGCTGTTTGTCTTTGAAGACAGATAAATTCTAACTCAAACAGATACTCCTCTGCCTCAGGCAGTACCTCCAAAAGAACTGAAAAAGCAACTAAACCAAAGACCAATCCCTCCCCCAAATCCTTCTAACTGTAAGCAGGTCAAAACAAAGTGAGAATTATTACAAAAATATTCTGCAAAAATATTTCAAGAATCAAGTGTAACAGAAGAGACCAACACCTCTAAGTGGGACAGAAATGCAAACAGGACAGAAGCAATGCAAGGAGCTAAAGTGGGAACAGGGTACAAATTTCAGATTTTAATGGGGAAAAATCTCTATGAAAACACAAACTTCAGACATAGATATGATACATGAAATGAAATCATATCTATGAAACAAATAAAAAGCAGGCTGTATACAGATACTGAGTAAAAGCAACTTCTGCTGCTGATTCCTACAAGCCACGAACTGTGTTCTATTTAATTGTACATACTTCATCAAACTGACACCTTGCTAACATTTTTATGTAAAGCCCTACAGATTTAAAGAGCACCTATGACTTCTTTTCCTACCTGAAGTGCAAGCAAAATATATGCACTACACTTTCTTTATAGCTTGTTTCCATATCCTAAGCACCTCTAAGGCTTTGTACCAATTTCTAAAGCAAGTTTTTAAGGTTTTGCACAACATCAGAACATTTACTGTGTAAATAAAGAAAGCAAATTAGCTCTATTTAACTTTTGCTTGGTGTATGAAAACTTTCTGCATATTTTTTCTGAATCAGTATCTCAATGTTTCAGTTGATTTAATACAGAGCATTCAAACCAGTAAATACTCTCACAAACATTTACACACACATGTGTGTACCTCTACAGGGAGGTGTTGAAAGCAACAAAAGGATGCCAAAGGCACAGACCCCTTACACATTTAAATGTTCTATCATAGCACAGCATTATTCCTTTATCAGTAAGTATCTGATGTGCAAGATGCTTATGAATAAACAGCATTTCTGTATCTTCAAGTTATGCATTAGCTTCTGTGATCAAAATGATCTTCAAAACTAGAAAACATGAGAACCAAACTTAAATAACTAACAGCAAGCAGCTGCCACTAGCTTTAGTAAACCAGTTGCTTCTGTAGCCTGAAATGAGAGTTTAAAAAGGGTGCACACAATGCTTATTTCCAAATAGAAGAGGTTTATGGCAATTAAGCTTTTTTTTCCCAACAGTAACTTCTAATGTTGATTTCATAGGAATCTGGATACTACATATATACCTATATTTGAACTCAGCAGTTAACTTGAAAACAGTAATTAAAAGAAATCAAATCTAATGGTACAAGCATTGTTCAACTCCAAACCTGTAGTATTCTTCCTACAGCTTCAACCACATCCCAGCCAACACGTGTTTTACTGGCAACTTTAAGTTTTTTAACAGTAACCAAACTGACTTAATTCTCATGCACTCATTTGAATATTGCAAATAAACAAGGAAGTCAAACTGCTACAGTTCATTTCTAATTATAACCTTTCTTATTGTTTATGAAACAATTTCCCCTGCCACCCCTCTACAGATTATCGGAGGGGAAAGGTTGATTAAATGTCATGTTGCATCACTCAAAGCCAGCAAAAGCAACCACACACTTTTTATTTTACCACTGAGTGTTGTCTCCTCTCCTTTGTTCAAGAATAGCTATCAAGTCATACGTTGGATAAGATTTTAAACAGAAAAAGAGATAGCACTTTTAATTTCAGTCTGCACTTTAGTTCAAAGGATGGTGCTGAGAAAATTTCTTTCAGGTACTGCTTCCAAATACAGAAAACACTTATGCACTGACATTATCAGGTCTCTGTCATCTGATATGTGTTGGGACAATGAATCATAGAGAACCCTCCATTGACCTTCTTTCAATGTGTCTAGATAAAAGGATGAAAATTAGAATCCATCTCCTTGCAGTGCCACGAGTTATAAATGTACTTTATAGGGCTCATTATCCAAACTAATGGACTAAGGGCGACATCCTTGAAATGGACTTACCACCACTGACAAAGCCAGTATGCAATATTTCAAGGAAGATATGTAAATTACTAGGTGTTTGCTATATCTTTTTATTACAGATATATAAATTTCCATTCATCATCTCTCTCCCATTTTTGAGACAGAATTATATAATTGGAAACATATGTAAAGTGTGATCAACACAAAATGACAACCATTATTATTAATGCAATCCATGTCACTGAAAATACTTTACATTTTATCATATGTAGACAAAAAAGTGACCTACAATAAACACAGAAAATAAACAAAAAATAATTATCCTGTATACTTTCCATGTGCTTTTTTCTCATCCTAAGGAACATGATGGGTGTTTTATTTCCTAAAAGAGCATCAGAGTACTATTAAGAATGCAAAATGTTCTGTGTATGTATTAAACCAGCAAACTTTATGTGATACAACACATTAAAAGTTAGAAATTTTCAAGGAATTCTGAAAGTTTCTATTCTTTCACACCCTCTTTCTGTGAACCTTCTTAAACACAAACTATAGATTATAGTAAAACATTAAAAATAATTACCCTGTTGGGAGTGAAATCGACTGTTCCCTGTATACACAGTTACAGGTAGTATATAAGCAAAAAAGCCATTTTTGGGTAGGAAGAAGGAAATAAACTCTGATTTCAATTTTTTTTCACATTTTCAACTTCAAATTAACTCTAAACTTAATCAACAAAACTTTCAGAAGAAAATCAAGTGTAGCTATAAGTATAAATTTTCCTTGCAGATACCAAAGCAAGAATATGAAACAGAGTGGAAAAATAACTACACTAAGATACTGATGAAGTCCAGAAGCCTAGGGAAGACACATAATATAGTAATGAATACTCTACAATTAGACTAAATTTCCACTGTTGTGAGGTTAACTTATTTGTAACCAAGGGAAGCTGCCTCTGAAACTCCACAGACAGCTGTACTGATGAGGTGTGAATTTGTCTACCACCAATTACTACTAATGGCCTGTTGACTCAAACGCTCAGTATCTCATAAATACCCTCATTAACAATTTGATAGCTGATTTTTATTAGGCAAAACACTGAAGTCCAAAGTCAAGAGGAAATTATTGCTGGTGCAGGGAGGAAATACAGAGTAAGGAGAGAGATAACATGAGGCAAGAAACAGGTATCATTTTCTCTTGATTTTCTTTTCTCTCACCTGAATGCAACGCTTCTTTTCCTTACTAAGCCTTTTCCTTAGTGTTACTTGGCAAGCTATGTAATTTGTCACTATCATCACTACTATTTCCTTTCCCTTCTTTTTCTTTTCTTTCATACCTGGGTCACAGAAGCTCAGCTTTTTGGGTGACATATTTGCTACGATGAAGACAGTGTTTGAGATTTAAAAAAAAAAAAAAACAAAAAAAAACCGAAAGCAAATGTATGATCCTCCTTTCATCACTGAAAATTTTGTAAAAATAAACATATTTTGGCCCAGGCTGCATTATTTTCATCATGCCAAAGCAGTCTGACACATCCCTTCTCTTCTATACATATTTTTTGGTGTATTTTTATTTTGATGTAGAAATGTTTGTTGGCAAAATACCTGCTTTGAAACTATGGGAGATATAAAAATTGACAACAGAAGCAGACAGGTGGTTCTGAGGAAAAGGCAGGTGGCTTGGGAAGCTGGACGTGTTGTGCTCCCTCATATTCAGCATCAGAGAATTGCTTTATTAAAAGATCAGTGTTTTCAGAATAATAAAAGGCTGGTAATTTCCTTAATTCTGCACCTCAAAAATCCTTTAGTTTTAAGTGAAAATGGTATAAATCACTAAAGCAGCCTAATAGCCTAAAGAAAGACACTTGAAACCTACCCGGAACCCTGAGGAATTACTGGATTCAAAACATAAAAGCAGATTAAAGGAAAATCAGCACTCCCATCTCTTTTGGAACACAAAAAAAAAACTCAAACAAAATATTAATTTTAAAGGTCTTCAGAATGTGCAAACGAAGCTGGAAACCAGGGCAATCAGCACCCCATACCAGTTAAGATCTCCACAGAGTAGGGTTCTGCTCCTCTGAAAAAGCAAGTTAACTAAACATTATTGGAAAATAAGGCTGCCTACAGTAAAAGTTCAAACATTACTGTTAAAATAAACTACAGAGTTTAGGAAAAGGGCTTAATTTCATTTGCATACGAATCTTGCACTTAAAACAACACCACATATGATGAAATACTATCACATTTGCATCTCAAAGTCTGAAACTGTGCAATGAACTTCAGAACCTTTAGAAACTGAGAGAAAGATAAAATCTGTTGTTTGTAGAATTTCAGGGAAAACAGACCCTACTTGACCATGTCAGGTCAAATCTAGCTACAAGTACCATGCTCAAAGAATCAAAAGTGCAGTGCAGCTGGAAAATAATGACATAAACACATTACACCAACCATTTAACTAACTACTAATTTTCTTAAGTGTTACTACACATTTTCTAGTTTAATTTTCAAAATTTGCTACGGAACATTTTGAACTTTTCAGTTACAGAAACTAAGCTGAAAACAGACTCTGAAGAGAGACAGAGTCTGCAGTTAGACTAATAACTGGTAGAATGTACATGAAGTCTGACAATTTTCAGAGGTGTGAAAAAATGCCATTATGGAAAAAGCTACATATTGATTTTTCTTAGCTCCACTTTAAACCCGCCCACAGGCCTCATTTTGTTGTAAAAGAATTTATCCTAGGATAAGAGGGCAGCATAGTTTATGACAACAATCTACCTAAAAACTCATTAAAGTCTTTTCTCTTGGAGTGACAAGCATTATCAGCAAAGATTAATCTGATGAGTCTTTAGGTGAGCTCCATTTTTAAAAATGCAATAACAGAGGGCTTTGTTGTCATCTGATGAAAATCAATTAGAGTAGGTAAGGCCACAAGGAAAACTAACATCACTCATCACCAGCCCCCCGGCAGCTGAAATGATTTGTCTTCCAAGCTTGGGTGATCAGGAGCTGTAGTAATATCACAGGGAAATTAATTTAGTTTCTATATTCTAGACCCACTTTCCTTGTTCTGGAGGACCTATACACAAATTACTTTTAATCAAGGTTGATGTGTTATTAATACCAAGGAGGATCTTTGAAGAATCATTTTTTTTTACATTGACTTCACACATTTTTCATCTGTATTTTGTATATAAACAGAAGGTTACTTATATTCCCCTTACCGTCCAGACTCTTTGTCCACTACAAGGCACTGCACAGGGTGGCGAAGACAATAGATACCTCCAAATACAGCACACATCCTAGGAACACAGCAGGAAAAAACAGAGGTTACTCCTAGCACAACTAATTGTAATCAGTGTCAGTGTGTGGTTTGAGTGAGGCAAAGTACTCTGCATGTCACAATGTTTTTAATGGCACGTCTTAATCTCAGAATTAGACAATCAAAATCCAATCAAAATAAAGGATATGTTGCTAACTTTTTTTTTTTGTATTAGCATTTATCTTAGTTCTCTGAATTATTACCTTAGTTTGAGCACTCATTCTCTGTTACCATCTTTAGTCATCCAGGATGGAAAAGCACCTGTTTGCTGAAGATGTACAGGATATTTACTGATACTCTGACCAACGACATTGCACATGGTGCAGAATAAGAATGTAAGAACACACAATGACCACACAAACCTCCTACTACAATTCCAACTGTTATTTAGCTACATACAAAATGGACTGTGGAAACTTCAATGACTACCAGCAGCTCAAATTCAGCAGGCATTGAGAAGTACCCCAACAGAATGAAGACTTCTTATAATCTAAAGATGACCTCTTACAAACAGTGACTCCTCCAGGTTCTGCCCATGTGACAAAATACTTGCTTAAGATACTCTGTGCATGGACTGATACTACAAAAATTTACTAAATGAGAAAATGAACCAGCTTCACAGGTCAGTTTTTGAAAAGCTGAAGTATACAAAGTTATTTAGCAGTTTTCTACTCACAAAACAAACCAAATTCCTAAAAAAAACCAAACACATGCTAGACAAGCATTAATCCAATACTGCAACTCATCTGCTTTTAAACTGTAAGTAGATTCAGAATTTAAAGAAACTAGATTATGATATTTAAATGTGAGGGACTCCATGTGAAGTCAGATTGCTGCAAGATTTCATCACTAGCCAGGCTGTGTTGTCACCCCCTTGCAAACATCTGACTGAAACTCTGCCAGATGAATCTATCCTCTGCCTAAGTCTGAAATTGCTCTCTCATCAAGCTGGACAGTGGAAGTTCAGTTGGTCTGGTGATACAACACGATTCCAGGTTAATTCCTACATCCTAACTTCCCACATCTGCCAAAAGCCAGGCTTAAGCTTTGGGGATCACTCTTCTGTTGATTTGATGCAACAACAGGCAAATTAATTCACAAAACCTGAGAGTTTTGTTTGTGCAAAGTGATACCCAAAGTTTTTACTGGACCCACATGAACACTGAAGTGACTGTGACATCACTAGTTTTAACATTTATTTGAATTCCAGTTCCTGAAAGATTTAAATAAAGCCCACATTCTTCAAAACTCTGTCAAGCAAGTATCAACAACATGCATCCTTTTTGCTATGCAATTTTAAAAGACTCTTTAAACTTCCTGTGAGAACACTATAATGCAGAGAAATTCATGAGTTTACAGAAATACAGGTTAGAGATTCTCAAGTACAAAGCTTAATGATTAGCTGTGAATTAAGCTAAACTCCATTTTTTTGCTTACAGTGTATTATTTCAGGGGCTTTCTTATTACACAAATAAGACAGAATGCAGAAGATTAAATTCTTTAGAACTTGCTGTGACAAAAGGTAAACCAGTATGAATATTTTTTAAAATATTTTTTCAAATATGTTAAAAAAGAAATAATCTTTCTCTTTAAAATTTCCAGTCAGCATGGGAATTCCTAGTGGAAAAAGAGAAGAAAAAAAGATGGGGCAGATGTGTCTTATCCCTTACAATACAAATTCAAAATTGCCTGTTTGCAATGCCTGTTCTGGGAATCTTTACTGTACTTTTTTTTAGTTATTTACTTATTTAAGTATCTCCAGTGGTTCGTTCAGACCGACCAGCTATCACAGACCTCTTCTCATGTATGCTGAACAGAAAGAATGAATAAATAATTTGCATATAGACAGAAACTTTTCTGAGAGAGAACTGCTCTCAGAACTTGTCTTCTATCAGAGACAACTGCCAAATGTTACCCAGTGACATTTGACAATTCTTCCTTTGTCCCACAAGTTAAACACACCTGAGCTGCTCTTGTGGTCCCTATTATTCAAAAGTAAATAGCTTCTCCTGAGTAAACCACACACCAGCCTGCAGCCCTTCAGCACAGTGCCACTGGTCTGTTCTCACTGCTCCTCTACCCATGCAGAAGCAGGGAGAATACACACCATGTCAAATCCCAGCCTTGGTTTTCTGGAGATTGCTGAGGATGACACAAAGGTTAAACATCCACTGAAGAATTACTACACAGCCTTGAGCTACAGGCTTATTATCTCTAATGCTGCAATCAGTGGCTTGGTGCCTGACAAAGCATCTGCTAGGTTCTTTTAAACCAACTCGGATGAATTTATTTCATATGTTATACGTAAGAGTAGTGCTATTACCTTAACTAGAGCTAAGACTCCTTTGTTAAAAGCTATAAATTATATTTTTCCTTTGAATTCAACCACAGTCAAGGGCTTTTTTGATATATGCACTTTATTTTCTAGCATGCTTTGAAAGAACTTTGCTGCTTGGCTGCGCAAATATGTGAATTACTTACTTTCAAGAGTAGCCTGCTATCCTGGGGAGAAGGGCATGACCTGTTTTCATAGCAGCTCAGCAGAAAACTTCTCTTTTTTTAAATGAAAATGGAAAGGAATTTTGATTGTGTTGTGTTAAGCAATTACAGAGAGCCAAAATACCTATTAAAACAGCCTACCATGAAAAAGGGCGTGATTGGGAAGAACTTGCCAAAATTATTTAATACAGAAACTGAAATATTAAACTAAATAGCATCCCAATAATTTATGACAAAATAAAACCAGTGTGCTAACATTACTTTCATACAATAGGCTATTCAAGATGATTTGACTGTACTTCAAGTACAAGGCAACTCTTTGATACCATTAACCCCAAATGACAGACATTTAAACTGATATTACTCTAATTAACTGGTGACTGCCTACACCAATAATTCAAGTTTTGCTGAAAGATAGCAACAACACTGTACTCAACTTCAACTTTGCCCTGGTGACATCAAATCATATTACAGCTAAATTAACAGTTGTGAAAATTTTTGGCCTGGTAGCCCTCCATCATACGCAGCCTTTAAATGCCATTTCAGTTCCCATCAAGGCAGGAATCAGCAGTTGTAATTATTAATACAGCTCTGAAGCAATAGGATGTATTAAAAGCTGGATTTTTGACAGCATATTCATGATGATTTATGAGTTTGTATACAATTTGATTATTCTATTAATTTTACTGATTACTGATTCAGCTAATACAGTGAAGGTCACTTACAAAATAAATCTTCATTACGTTTCACAGAAAGTGCCTCCAACTAGTTGTTTTCTTTAATTAAACACTAATGTAACAAGAGAGAAAATAGGCTTCAGGGTTGCTGCATCTGTTGCTACAAGAAGAGTTTACTGCTTTGATGTAATGCTCTCTGATATTAATTGAACAAAAATAGAACATCTCTCCATCTGACATCTTGATTTTCAACACAGACATACCATAAACACCATTACAGACTTCCCCATAGTTCATTCTGAAACTACATAAAAGAACTGGAAAACCATATCACAGTTTCACAAGGAGAGTAGGTTTTATTTCTAGTACATAGTTTGTCTGCTACTTCCTAAAATGCATGGAGTCATTAGTTAAAAAATTAAATATTTTTCTCCCCAACTGTACAGTCCTCTATAGCAAAAACTATTTGCTTCCCTCTTTAAATACGAATACTGCACCTACAGCACAGCAGGCTTTGGAGAAAGATCAAAGGAAAACATGCCAAGTGCCAAATTAATGAATTGTCCTCTTCCAATTCATTTTTACACATGGAGAAGGCTGTGACCTGGTTCTTATGTTAAATTCTGTGGTTTCTGGAAGGCCCTAGAACTTCAGCATTTCCTGCAATATTGTTGTATGTTTGAAAAACATTAGAAAGGAAAGAAGAATATCAACAAAAGCAATCAAATAAAACGGCTACAGTTGGGAAAACAAGTAATTTTCCTAACACAGAGTTCCCATTAAAAAAAAAAGAGTCAAATTTCAGTATATGCATCCACCCAGATAAAACAAACAAACAAAGAAAACACCAAAAAATACCACAAAACCCCCCAAACCAATCAACCCCAGAAGAACACCACCAAACCAGCACCAAAGAAGTAATGAAGCTAATAATGTCAAGCAGAGCAGTCCTGGCATTTGAAGAGCTATGGGAAAGGGTAGCATGTGACAATAAAAGTTTAGATAAGCAAATGAAGAGTCCAATATTTTGACTTATTCCTGGACACTGTCTTCAGCATCTATGTAAAATTTAAAAAGTCCTGAAAGATTAGAGAATCAGCTTATTTTATAAATTCAACTAGAAAACAACAGTTTTAGAACTGTCAGAAAGTCCCTGCATAGCAACAAGCTGCAAGTTAGTCACCTCCCAAAGAGTATTTTGTAAGAGTCACAATTTTTACACCTGTACTCATGTAGCAAGAGGGTGTCTTTCTCCAGATCTTCACTCCTGTCCTAGCATGGTAAAGCAGAAGGAAGTCCCAGCACTGTGCCTGGCAATGCTACAGGAAGAGCTGCTGTGGTGGCAAAGCCCCCAGCCAATACACTGGGGGGGAAGCAACGAGGACTTCTGCTTGTTGGACTTCAGCAAACTCTTTTCAGGGAGAAAGACAGAGCAGCCAGGAAAGGCCAGAGATAATAGAGGGGTTGGGGTAAAAAAAAACAACAGCCCAGTTAAATGTTCTTGTATAGCAAATTTCATATTTTTTTAATAGGGCTTTAAAAAACAACATTTAAATTTTAAAACCTTTTTGCTCCTTTTTACTGTATGGGATTTAGATTGCTATACACATTCACATACTGTGAAGAGTTCCAGTGGAGTGTAGAGTATTTGATAATAAAATAGGTAACAAGAAAAAAAATTGGTGTACTTGATTTTGTTTTAAGCACAAAACGCACAGGTCTGAGTAACACAGCTACTTACCACTTCCCCCAAGAGGCATTAGACCCTCTGTACTTTTTTCTATAATTACAAAATACAGATGATTTAAGTCTATTTCATCAGAGCCTGGCAAGGATGAGTATTTATTGTTCATGATGTTTGAATGGCCAAATCTGCATTGAAGTGCAACCACTTGAAAAGTTTTAACATTTGAGTTCCTATTACACGATGTGCAAGTTTAGGGGTTTGGAAAGTCAGTGCTATCTTTTATGGGTTGAGGTTTCCAATTCTGTTTTCTGAAACTCAAATATTAGAAGATAGTGCAATAAAAATTCTAGTTCATCCCATATTTTTATGTTCCTAGACTTCCCATCTCGCCTCATGCAAGTGTCCTTTTATTCAGCTGTTTCTGAAATCTGAGAAAGTTCTGTTGATAAAAATGAGACCACATTTAAGCTCTGTTTTCACCCAATAAACTGTTAGTAATTTAGGCAAATGAACTATCAATAGGATTATTACTACAACAAGAGCCATGCTACTAATGACTTTGGTAGAAGAGTTGTGTAGAGAGCCTGGGAGTGGTGGAAAAGTAGCTCAGTTGTAGCCACTAATAAATTCCTAAAATAAAAAAAGAAAGACTAGATGATCTAATAATGCACTTGAAAGCCATTAATATCACAGCAATTTTCTGTAACTATGCACACTTGTTAGCTATCCTCTTCTACAAGTGTTCAACTATGAAAGTAATTTCCCATCTTCCATATTTAAAATAACCACAGGACAAAAGAAATACTGAAGTTGTATAAATAAGACGCGACTGAATTTTGGGCAAAGATCTGACAAGAGGATAAAACCACATTTTAACTGTATTGTAGCTGCACAAGCATAGCTGCTGGAAAAAAAGTTTACTGGAATTTGAAAAGAAAGTTGCTGACTTATTAAATGGAAGAATTATAGAAACATTTTTCAAGGATATTGCAATTATTGCTACTTTTTGTGATTCTAGGTTAAGAATCATTCTCTGGGATGCTAAACTCAAGAAATAGATCCTTGCACAAAAGTGAGTTGAGGATCCATCAAGGCCAATGTATTCAACTATTTAACTAGCAAGTCTCCTAGAAATTACACCTAAAGCACTGTTGAAACTGTAACTACAGGGCAGCAGGGGAAAACAAAATTTAAATAATTTCTGTGGTTTCTGTAGTACTGTGATGATTTTTAATGAGAAATGCACTCTCAAGACTAATCTCTGTGGAAGGTACAAGTATGAGAACTGCCTGGCTCTAAGTTCCATTGACCTTGTAAGAGTAGAAGCTGTTCCTCACACAAGGTCCTTTAGCTGCAATTACACAACAGTTCTGTCCTCAAAGAGGAGGTTGGGAGATCAGGACCGTAGGGCAGAGACAAAATCTAGAGTAACTAGAAAGCAGTCACTAAACATCAGATCATCTGTAAGATCCATTTATGTGCTTTCTGCCTCCAGAGAAGACATAACAATTCAAGTTATCTTAAACCTCAATGAAATTCAAGGACTATTTCACTAATTCAGTAATGTTTTGGAAGCTGTCTTCCTCTGTCTTCTAGTGTAATGAAAAAGGACTCCACTCATCTACACTTGCATTTCCATCCCAGATTTGCTCCATTACTAAGCATTAATGTAATTTCCACAGATGATCTGATAATGCCATAACATGTCTGAGTCCCTGATTCTCAGGGAGATCATATAAGCCAGAATCTGCACATCCCCATGCAAGCAAAGAGGCATCTACATCCAGGAGACTGTTAAGAGATAATACCAAATAATGTACTGGATATAACTCCTTTATGTTATTATCATCAGCTTAATTATTAAACATCTATTATAGCATTTGTATCTTCTGCATTTATGTTCCAAAAAAGTTTGTAAAATGAAGCAAGCATGATGACGAATGACAGTAGGACAACGCAAGTTATTTTCAGCCTTTCTTAAAATATAACATTACATTTATTTTTCCTCTACCACAGGGTCTATTCTCTATAGCACACTGTCTTGACTGAAAACTTCTCTATGCCTAGTTAGGGATCTGAAATCAATATACTTTGACAACATTCATATGGTTCAGAGCATCCCATCTGATATATTCTAACAGTTGAAGGCCTCCACGAGGTATAAACTTCTGAAGAACACTGTGCTTCTCATCAGAAAATAATGAGCAGAAAAGCTCTCCTGTTTGTAAAGAATTTTTTAAACAAAGAACTGACAAACATCTCGCTGAGAAGACAGACAAAGTCTAAGCCAGAAAGGTAATTTCCAAGCTTCATACACTTAGAATGCATTTCACAGCAAAGGTTATTTCCAAATTAGAAGTCTTTTCCTGTCAAATCCTGAGGAATAATGTGGGCAAGGACATAAAGGCATTCCATAGCTTTATTAACGACAATGCTCACTGATCTGTGAATAACCTGAAAAAAATGAAGATTATTGAGTTACTTTACCAATCTATCCATCCATCACTAGTGAACAGGTCTCAGAATGATGGATTATCTCACTTCCCTGATGTTTATCCCAAGAAAGAGTTTCTCCTTAGAGGGAAAAACCAACAGCTGATCCTACAAACAACATGCTAACTACACTTGCCCATTTTGCTTTCATCTGCCAACAAAGTGAAAAAAACATGTCAAGTTTGTCTTTATAATCCAAACTACATTAAAAGTTTGATCATTTTACTGAAGTGCATGTGACAACAACAAAGAAGAAAGCAGCATTGCAGCTACTATTTCAAAATAAATTTCTAAGTCCAAAGAAATGTAATAATCCTTAGTGATAACAGATAATAAATATGAAAATTATGTATTTTGGAATGTAGGACTGAACTCATCTCTCAGCTACAGCCTGGTTTTTAAATCACCTGTGATTGTTTCACACTTGCAGAGAGCTGCACACGTGCCAAGACTCACATCTGTCACACCTGACAGTCACAAGGAATTAATGTTGCTTGAATTTCTCATTAATATGCCAAACCACAGGATTAACATACAGAAAAGTTATGCATATTGCTTACCTGTAGAGACATACTCCTGCATAGGTTCAAATGAAAAAGAAGTTGCACTACATTGTTAATATATGAATTCTAAGTGCTTAGAAACAGGCAGGTTTTCTCAAGTCCAGCCTTGATTTCAGAACACTCAAACCTTCCTAGAGATGCTAACAAGGACATAATTGAAACTGTTGAAGTATCTGAGACTATCTCAGGAGCTCTGACATTTGTAGCAGATAATAGCTCAAATGTAAGGGTAAAACACTGATTATTCATTTTTGAAATATATACAGGAACCTTCCAAATCAATCACATAATCAATCATATCTCAGACTGGACTCTTAATCTTCTTGTAAATACAGTCATTGAAAGAGATGAACCATCTTAATCAGATCTTTTCTCCAGCACAAAATTACTACCGTCACTGGCACTGACACAAAAATGACTAATTTCAGCTAGAATCTGTAACAACTACTAAAAAAAGGTTACACTGCCCAAATACATAGACAAAGTAAAGTTCAAGGCCTATTTATAGGAAATGCAAGTCATTAGCTGACTACCCATAAAAGTCAGTGAATCACTAATTCCTACAGTAAGGCAGACAAAGACGTTCCACCTCAACACCTATTACTACAACAACATCTGTCAATTTTTGGATGACTCAAAAAAGACATGATGTGTCACCCCTAGAATATTCATGAGATGACAGACAGTCTCCAATTCCCTCTAAAACTCCAAATAGGAAAAAACTGCACTACTACTTCTCAAACAGTCTTGTATCCATTTGGATGTCCATATTTGCAGGAGTCCAGAAAAAAGAAACGGAAGCCAAACTGTAAAGAATCCATGCAGTCTTCCCCAAAATTCAGTGTATTCATGAAGCAAGCACTGAGAAAAAGCACAGAAGTGAGGCCACAACCTAAAGCTGACGTCTCACCTCTCACTCATTAAACAACACTGGTCATGGGTGAAGAGAATCACAACTGAAAGCCTCCAGAAAGTCTTCCTCTCAAAGGAATAGTGCCAATAAGAGGCATATTTCCTTGAGGTGAACTGTATAGTGAATGATATAAACCAGTATTTGTAAAACAGCACTCCAGACTCCTCAAAACCATAAAAACCTCAAAAAAACTTTTGCTTCTGAAAAACTGGAAAGGAGATTGAAATTACAAAATGAATTTTGTACAACATGCAAAAGCAAGCATGTCCTCATATTTGACAACTATTTCTGATTTTTAAATCTAATAACTTTTTTTTTCCCAGTTATAAAGGACAATTTACATGCTGACAATTTTAACACTAACCTCCTACATCAGAAAATATTTGTGGTATTTTGTAATATTTTCTAAAACCAGAAAAAAAAAACATCAAAACCACACTAAATATTCTAAAAGTTGCATCACTGAGACTTTCCTGTTTACAATGCTGCCCAATTACACATTTTTTTTTAGCAACTTTTTTTCAAGAAAATTAAACTTCAATTACAGCTCTGCACCAAACATGTTAACAGCAAACTGCAGAACTCACACGGCACTGCTTAGCTGCCCTAGGTAGGGGCATTTTGGCATCTTGTGTTGTCCACATCAAATGTAAAGGCTTGCTTTGATTTTCCTCAAGAATGAGATAGATTGTTTTTTACTAAGCATGATACTACTACTACTACTTTTTTAGAAAGGAATAGATGTACCAGTTTTACACCAAGAAGTTGGAACCAAAGGAAGCTGTTAGGCCAGCAAAGTTTTGCTGTTTGTCAGCCTGGAGTAACATGAGGCTTCCAATGACCTTCCTTGTACCACGAGACAAATTTATGGAGATAGAAATCTCACATCTGTACCTCGACATATTGGGAGGTACATTACAGTGATATAAAAGTTTAATTTTCTCTCCTAAACCATACCTGTTTAAACCAATAAAGAACTAACACCGCTGTTACTCGCTCAAGTGTCGTCAGCAGTTATAAAACGTTGTACTGTTTATGCAGAATCCATTTGGCATGCAAGGATGTGACTTACAAATGTCTTTGACTCATTCACATAAATATGCATGCATGCCATTTATAACAGTAGCCTTGATGAGAACACACAGTGTAACTGGCTGCAGGAAACGCTTAAGAGGTTTACATTAAAACAGAATATGGAGCGGTGGTGAGAAATCACAGACCAGGTGACACCTCACTCTGATAACCTGGTGATAAAAACTGTAGGGTATGATCTATAGGTTGTGGCGTTACCACTTTACTATACAGCCTGAACAGCATTCTTTAGATACCCCTGAGTTTGAGCAAGACATAATACCCATGGCAGACTACATATAGAAGTTGTGAATCATCTCAAAAAATAATTGTGATCGCCTCCCAAATTGTTCAGTCAAAAACAAAGTTATTTAGACTTTATTTTGTATTGGAATATTGGTAATACAAACCTTTTAAAAGTGTAAGTACTTCTTGGTTTGACAGAGTAATTTGCTTCACAGAATCCCAGCATGGTGGGGTTTGGAACAAACCTCCAGAGATAATCTTGGCCAAACTCCCCTGCTCCAGCAGGGTGGCCCAGAGCAGGCTACCCAGGATTTCATCCAGGTGGGTTTGGAATCTCTCCAGAGAAGGAGACTCCACCTCTCTGGGCAGCCTGGCCCCAGGCTCCACCACCCTCACAGGAAAGAATTTTCTCCTTATGTTTAGATGGAACTTCCTGTGTTCCAGTTTGTGCCAAATGCCCCTTTTCCTATTGCTGGGCACCACTGACAAGAGTCTGACCCCATCCTATTGACCTCTGCCCTTCAAATATTGAGAAGCATTGACCAGATCCCCTCTCAATCTTCTCTTCTCCAGGCAAAACAGCCCCAGGGCTCTCAGCCTTTCTTCAGTAGAGATCCTCCAGCCCTCTCAGCATCTTTGTCCAATGAGCTAAAGGAAACATTAAGCAATCTACACATATGCATCATATTGGACAATTCCATGGGGCCTTCATTAGTTGCTGAGGCCAAATAAGACCTTCCCCAACACAGCCAGCTCTGGTGCCAAACAGCTACTTCATAGATACCTTCCACGAGCTGACAATTATTCCAGACTTTTTCTATCAACATACAATTGCATCCATCCTACAGATATCTGTGGCATCCTACACTGCCAAGTAGGCTCAAGCTTCTATGGCCACTCTTCTAGCAGTGACTTAAGTACTGTTACAGAGAAGAAAACCAGAATCTATCACACAGACCAGACATGTCCAACAGTGTGCTGTAAACCAGAATTTCTTAAGAGTAGCACACATGTAAAAAGCAGAACTTGTCCATCAACAAAGAACAAAGCAGTGAAGACTTCACAGTGATATTTAAATGAATGATACACAAATATCACTGAGACAACAAAATGGCCTCACCACACAATACTGCTTTTTTAAATAGAGCTAATATTTACTTCAGACCTACAGGTTACTACATTAAAAACCCACATGGAGCAGATGGAAAGGCTGCTTGCCAGAAAAAGAAAAGATTAAAAAAAAAAACCCAAAACCTCAGTCTTTTAAAAGCCACTTGAACTGTTGGAAACAACTGAAAATTAAAACCTCCCACCCTTTGCAGATATATTCTTGATGGTCTCCAAAAGCATCCACCACCAACTCCTCTGCTAGAACTATGATCCCTAGCTCACCTCAGGAGTTACACTGAAAACCACGTTATCACTGCCCATGGTTCAAGTAAAGGGGCTGAGGTGGACATTTTTTATCCTGGAATCAAAAAGGTGTCTTTGTTGTAATTACTTTCTGTGGCTGAAGTAGTGGAGAACACATGGCTGCTGTCTGAGATGTTAGATCATGAACCTGCAGCCTGTGTGTGGCTCAGTGTAACATGACAGGGCTTCATGGTATCTTCTCAGCTGGTCAAGTTGCAAATAGAAGCCTGTGGTCTCTACAGATCTACAAAATGATGCCAAGAGAACAAGGACACGATTTCACACCAGTTGCCCTGTTTGTACAAGTCTGTGATGGAACAATGGGGAAAGAATTACATTTTTTAAAAAATTTAATATTAAACTGGACACGTGGCACAATTTTGCTTCTTTCAGAAAAACCCAGTTCATTATTAAATATCCACCTATGAATGGTAGATGCACTCGTGGCATTAATTAGTAACTCAAATTGAAAACACTATCTGCCTGCAACTCCAGGAAGAGTGAAATGCAGATCTTCTCAACCTACCAAAATGCAGAGTCGTCCTTTTGGACAGACATCACTCCACGTCTCCTCTGCCAAGTCTGGGAAAGGTACAGCTACATACCACTCAAATTCTCTTCCTCATTTCCTAGCACTTATCACAATGCAGCTATTACAAGCTGCATTGGTAATACAATGAAATTTTTTTCAAAGTATTCAAGTAGTATAATTTCCAATTCTTTTTTTTCTTATTTCCCTTTTTTTGAGGGAGGGGGAATTTCATAGTCACTGACAATGTAACACAAATAAAACTAACATGAAATTGTTAACAGGATGATTCCTACTGAATGATATCTATTATCTTAAGGTTCCCAAGCCTTTCCTTTTTGGAAGATGGGTATTAGAAAAGCGAAGCTTACCTGCAGAAGCACTGTGGGATTTCCCCTTGCCCATACAGAGGAAACAGAAATGGTGTATTGCCATAGCGGCCAAGGCACCGAAGGAATTTTTTTGTTGCCTGAAGCCCCTCAAGAGTGGTGCATTCAGTCTCTGAAACCATTGCAATGGAGTGAAGGATGAAGTGCTGCAAGCTGGGTGTTAACTTCCGTGTTTGTAAGAACTGAGCGAAGGTGCTGTTCTCATAGTCTGAGGAAAAAGTAAGTTTAGGTAAAGGGTATAGAATAACATTTGTAATTTCTCATACACTTCAACTTAAATGAGTACTTTAGTAGTTAAATAAACAAAAACAACTGAGTTTTTCAACAAACACCTTGCTGAAAATTGATACTCTAAGTCAACAAAAGTTAAACAACTTACCCCCAGAAAGTGAGTTCTCAGAATACTGAAATATCATTCCATTAAAATATTTACCAATAACTCAAACCCACTGTATGCTTCTCCAACAGTCTAGAGAGCAACCTCTAAATATACCTTCATCTATTCATTATGTTAGACCTGATCTGAGCCCATTTCTCAATCATGTGAAATAAGTGAGCAGCTGCAGACAAAAATCCACTGAAGTGTCTTGGGATGCAGTTTCCTGTAAATTACCCAAAATATTACACCTGAAAGACACCCATTCATGAATAGTACTGTTGGATCCATGCTGATAGGTTTAGTGTATATTTAAGTGCAGAGAAGCCATTCACATGATGTCTTAATCCAAAGATAAGAAGGCCCAACACTTATTTCAAATTGATGACTTGCTCGCAACAGCCAAGTATGGATGAGACACACAGGAGCAGGGATGAATTAGCAGATCTTACCTTTAAATTAGTACTAGAACTTATATGTTTTAAATTCAAAGAATTACAAGTCTTTCAGAAGGTGTTTAATGTGTGTCACATGTCACTGAAAAACTAGTTATCTTAACCACTAATCTTTTTTTTTCCCCCAGGAAAAGACAGTATTTAAGCAATAGCATACTTCTTCCCTACTATTCAGGAATCTACTCCTAGTCTTACTTCAGTCATGGATAAATTCACAGGTACTTTAGAAACAATTCCATCAATGCTGAGACTAGCATTATCAAGCTCTATATTCCATTCAAGATTCAACCACTGTTTTATTACAAATGTATCTTACTATCCCCTTTGTACAGCCATGCAGCAAGTCATGAAATGACAAAGGGGTTTTGTCTTATCATTCTAAAAAACATTCTCAAGTTTCTCCTCAATTCAGGCTTCTTTCGTAACTCCAAATGTACAGAAAAAAGAGCTTTAAAAAAATTCTTCACTGCCATGAACTCTTCCTATTGAAAAAAAAAGTCTGCCTTCCCACGAACATAATGATCTCACCAAGAGCAATTTTAAATTTCTGAAGCCTTTACATTAGACTAATCTGGTTCAAAATATTCCCAATTACTTCACAGGCTATTTTAAAATGCAGGAACAAAACCTCTTTATCTCTAGAAGTAAAATAAATCTAATGTCATTTAGGTACATGAATCAATGGATTCATTTAAAATTGATGTGGCATCTCCCTTTTTTACTTAATAAATTTCCTACACACCACCTATATTCTCACTCTGAGCACCTCCATTTCTTCCAGTAGCAGCAAACCTGAAATTACCTGTAATCTGTAAACCACCTCAGTCTAATGAGCTTTCCCCCCTTCAGGGTTTAATGAAGTTCATTACAGATTATTTCTCCTGATCTTAGTAGAACATTCTCAACAGTGACCAATTCTTTCTTGCATATGTATAAAATAATTTCCTCTAATGTTTGTACCTCATCTAAGGGTCCTGTTCAAGTAATCAAACCTGTATATTAACAATTGCTTCTTTTTAACACTATATTTCTTGTAAAATACTGTCTAGCCAAGTGACTGTCAAGCTACAAAATCACTGATATGCTTCAGTCTGAAACTTGGTTGAATCTTAACTATTCCTCTCTCATTATTTCTTTTTGACAGATTTCTCGTTTTGCCTCAGTTTACTTATAGACTCCAAGAACTGAGAATATCACTTCATTCTTTGTACCCCGAGGTTCATAAACCCAAAGCACCTTCCTTCTAATAGCCACTTTTCCTCTTTGACCTGTTGCTCATTATTCTTCATACATTATGGCTCAGATCTATTCACATATTCTCTCATCTAAATAAGCCAACAGTCGATAATGGCACTTTGAACTTGCCCTCTGCAACTAAAAGACATTCAATTACATTTACTTAAAAGTTTAAAAGTTCCATTTTCCCCATTTCTGATTTTGTGGCAACATATTGTGAAGATTTACATATTATCCCAAGAAGCAGGGAAGAAGAGTCAGATCCATCACACCATATTAAAAAAAGCCCTGGAAGGCGGCAGGAAACATCTAAAAATTCTAAAAAACATTTTGCAACCTTGGTGCAATATGTGATTTTGCTGTTAAAGAAAAATGTAAACAATAAATGATGTGGGAACTAGAAGAGCAAGTGCTTAAGTAGAAGAACATGACGTTGAAGTGAAAAGGTCATGAAAAGGTCAAAGCATACTTTGAAAATGAATCCATAAAAATAAATTGTGTGAAAACACAGGAGAGCTATCAAAATTGTGCATAACTGAACTCCCAAGAAGAGAGTGTACACTGTTCAGTGAAACACTACCTTGGTATTCATCAGGGTGTTGTTCATAATCCAAACAAAATGTCAAAAATTTCATTAGCATTCTCTTTTCCACCATAGTGAGCTGTCTGCTGTTGAAGACATCTGCTCTAGAACAAGGGACCTGGAAAATAGTTTTTAGCATTTCAGATACTTCCCATACTCTGGATGTAAAAAGTAACAAGCAACACCACAGTTTAACTACCCAACAAATATTTTAAATTACTACTTTCTATTATAGTTATTTCCTTACACATTTCTTTCCATTATTTTCTACTATAACTATAATAAAAGTTACCAATTTTCCACAACAAAAATCTTTTTAAAACTTCTTCAGCCTCTTCCCCTTTTTATTTCCCTTCAATTTCACTTGCAGCTCTGACTGCAGTGTTAATTGTATTAATTAACTGTGCCAAAATCTCCTGTTGCTACAATGGCACCAATGACTTATCCTGTAAGTAGCAGAGAGGCAAATCAAGTCGATGTTATGAATGTGAAAAACTGAAACCCGTGAATATTTGAGAATTAACTGCCAACTTGAACATCATCTAAGTATTTGACATGAGGCAAAGATTTCTGTCAATAATTTACTGGACTCTACATTCTTATTTTAGGTTGTTTGTCTGTTTGCTTTTCCATAAAAAACATTTGTAAAACAAATACCTTTTCATTCCAGAAATGAAATAAAAATCAGAATCTTAAGGAAAAATACCAGCTTATTGTTGCAGACCTCTCAAGAAAGCAATTTTAAGCTTCTTGACTTTAAAAAGATGACATCATACATACATAATACATTATTTTATGATACCTGTTCTACTTTTCCTTCTCGAAAGGCAAGAATTCGTGTTGCATTTTTGAACTCTGCATATCTGCTAACGTTGGACTTAATCAGCAGTTCAATCAACAGACCTCGGGAGTAAAGCAACTGCATGGTGAGGAACAGAAGAGAAAACAGTGAGTGAAGGGAAAGTGCTTACACCAAAGAAAGCAGTGATACCAACAGTGTTCACTGGTAAGCTGCTTCCTAGAACTATTTACAAGTACACAGCGAAGTAAACTCAGAATAAAGGAATATCAAGATGTAGTATGTGCACAGGAATATTCAATTAACTGAAGCAACCATCCAGTTGGAGGAGATAAAGCAGTTCACAGGAGAGAAAGGGAAAAGGTGTCACCCCGCTGCTCATTTAGTTTTACTAGTCTTTTTTGCATTGTCATCTTCAACAATTTCTTTGTATTGTATGCCACATATCCTCAAACACCATATTTTATAATCTTCATTTCCCAATATCAGTGAAGCATATGCCACTGTGTAAACCATCACTAGTTGTTTCTTAAGTTACCTGAAATGATAATGTCACATTTTCTAAATATGAATTCCTTAAATCTCAATTAAGGTTTTATCATATTCTGATATACTGATACAAATCTCTCTACTTTTTCTGTAAGCTACAAACACATGAAATCTGAAGGGACATTAAGGTAACTATTAACTAAAAACACATGCATTGGAAAGGACTTTAAACATGCTTTAAACCCTAATTAACACCATGTAAAACAATGGCACAGAGTAAGTATAAAAAGGATACAAAATAACATTATCTGCTTAATCACTATACACTGACTATTGTTTTCATGACAACATTCCAATGATGCAGGAAAGAGTTATCTAAATCTGGAACATGGAGACAATACTTGAAAGAATACATTTTGTAGTGTCCCCACAAGAATTTAATAAAATATTGAAGTTTTATTTCCAGAAGTTTGAGAAATCTTTTTATGCAGAACATGAAAAATTAAGCATTCAACTTTGAAAAAACTTCCCATTGCAGAGCAGATATAGTCTAAAGCACAGAAATTAAGAAAAACTTCCATTTAACCTGAATTTGCAAGGCCATATCCATATACTGTGAACTATGTAAAAGGCAGATTTTAAACAGTATGACAAAAATGACAGACTAATAAGTTTTCCTCAAAGTAAAATGCACACTAGTAGGATTTCAACACAATAATAACTAATGTTAGTCAGCTTTTATGTTATGGATTAATGGCAACTATTTTTTTTTCCCCAATAAACTGTATTATAAATCAGTGCTTTAGGCTGAGTATAGAAAGACCATGAGAGTTGCACAACAAAATCTAAAACCCAGGAACTTCATCAGGAAGATTATTTTTCATTTTAAGAACATCAAAGATCAGCACGTAGATTGATTTTCCTTGTTTAAAAATATAAATTTTTTAATGGTACTATTTAAAAAGAGCAATTTTGCAGGACTACTTAAAGTGCTAAATTTCAGAAAATTTACTTCTATGTACATGTTTCTGAGCCATGTTTTATGGTCTCTGGTTATAAACAAACACTAAAGAGCACAAATAAAATAACTTGTGTTTGTTTTAAGGGTACTAACTCTTGCTTACTTCTCAAGAGTGTTTGATGGTTTTTCTTCTCTCAAAGGAACTGTATCAGTCCTCTTCATTGTTAAAGATTTTTTTTTTTAAATTTCAGCTTTTTAATCAAAGTAAATGTACTTACATGAACACTCAGTTCTTACCTTGGAAACTAAATCAATATTAAACCTTCTGCCTTCTCTAACAACTTGGGAATATGTAATTTTCTTTGGTTCTTGGGCAGGAATTTCTGAGGGTTCAGCTTCAGATTTTCCTGATTCTGGAGTGGACTCATCTAAATCCGGGCTAGAAGAACTTTCCTCCTGAGAGGGTGTTTCTGTCTCAGCCCCTGCTGCTGCACTTGCTGGCTCGGTGCCTGTGGCCTGTTGGGGTTCCTGGCTCTCTGCTGGTGGACACCCTTCCTCCGATCCCTGAGCAACCTCCTGGGCACCAGAGGCTCCAAAGATGGGCAGCTTCGGCAATGCACCAGCTTCTTCAACATCTTCAGCAGAATCCTGACTGAGTATAAACACAAGGGGAAGAAGGGCAAAGTCTTTTAAAGAGTCTTAAAAACCTGTTTAAAGTTTTGAGTCAGCGCCAGAATGGAAACCTCAAGCGTTTCTACAAAAAGCATTAGAATTTCTTTATCCTGGCCAAATCAGGTGTACAACCCACTACAGAATTCTAGTTCTTTGACTGCAAAGCTGTAATTCAAGAGGAGAATTTTTATTGAGGGCGGAAAAAAAGGGAGGTTTCTTATTTTACACAGACTCAAAACCCAGAATGAACTTAAAATGAAAATCGAAACTCTGATGGTGAAACAATACACAGCTACAGAAACAAAAGAAAGGTAATATTTCAAAAAAGAAAGAGCAAGGCAATTTGGTTAGGTTTTTCCTATGGATTAAAAAACTCTTTGAAATTGAAATGCGAAAATGCATTGAAGTCACTCAGCTCAGATGTTTTAAAGCCCAAACTCACTGAAGAAAGCAGACGTGCTTTACAGGACTGAGACTGCCTTGCATCTGTCATCACAGGGATTCTGTGAGGGACACATCCAGTTCTGACCTGGGCTTCACATAAAACTTTCTGATTATTTTGTCAACTCTGCCCTCACGTTCTAATGAGTTCTTCAAGTAACAGCCATACAGAATAAAGTTCTCTCCTGGACCAGTGTTATTTTATCCAAGTGTTACAAATCTGTGCAGAGCAGATGAAGGCAGCCAGTCAGAAGGAGGGACCTTACCACACAACACCTACTCTGTATAGTCTGTTTCCTTTCCACAACATCGTTCTTTAAAATTCCTCTTTTAAAGCAGACCTCCACTTTTAATCTCATCTACTCTTTTTATCTTGAACTTCAATGACATCTACCTTAGAAACTACACTTTTGAGCTTAGAATTTTAGTTTATACTACCAGCTGAGATGAATCAAATCAACACTGCTGTAAGTGAAAGGAGTTCAGCACTAATTTCATGCTATCCTTTTATCTTTACACCACAAGCCATTAATGCACTGAATAAACAATCTAATCATTGTTGAAAACTAACGAACTATGATTTTAAAGGCGACCTGCAAACATGCACTACAAAATTTCAGTAACTAACAGGATGGTTAAAATTCACTGAACAGCAAGGAATTGTTCAGTATACACATAAAAGTTCTCCCTCACACATCCGTAGCCTTGCAGAGGGAAGCAGGGGGGAGGATTTCTGTTAAAAGAAGGAACAAAACTCCTGTATCCTTTAAAAGTTGCTCCTCAGTTATGAACTCAGGGAGCTCACATGGTCTCATGAAAGTAAGAGTGTGGAATCAGTCTCAGCTTGTGCACAGCCACCAGGAAGCACTTATTCATGAATGGGGTAAAATATTGCCCAGGGAAATACAGGAACTGCTCTAACGAAGCACTAATGAAAGAAGTCTGGTTCTACACATTAATTATGGTTTTTTTGCTCCATATCACAAGCATTAGATAGCGATGAAGTATCAAAGAAAAATAAGTACTTAGCCAAATGTTTTTAAAAAAAGTAATCTCTACTTTTTTAATACAAAATGCAAATGAAAGTAAATAGAATTTTGGGGGTTCTGTTGGGATTTGGGGTATTTTCCTCTCTTTTTTTTCACCTAGGAATTTGGACCATAGTGCTTGTCAAAACTGCAAAAGCTGTTACCATTAACACAGTAACTAAGAATGAAATTTAACCCATTTATTGTTTTATAAAATAAAGGTTTTTATAAACCCTTTTATTTAACCCATCCTAAAGCTTTTTATAACACAAAAATTCAGAGGCAAGTTTTCTGTCTACCTTATCCTAAGCTCATTGTACTGTTCAATGTCGTTTTAACCATAACTTGATTATTACCTTTAAAATCAAAATAAAATTTGGATTCACAGTATGTATATTCTACACAGGTATATTTTCTATAGGACTCTGAAAAGGAGTGTAACAGGAATGTTACGTTACATATTTTAAATCTCTGTTCAAAATCTGCATGATTTGCAGCTCTATACATTTTGTAATGAAAGCCTAAAAACTGTATATAACCCAAACTCATGACATCCTTCCTATAGGAACAAATATCCCTGAATAATGTAAGAACTGTCTATAAAAATGACTCAAATTGAACTTCTGCACAGACAATTCTTCTCCTAATTCCGAAAAAAATAATACATCTGCAGACAAATTATTGTGTAAATTTAGAATATTATCTTCCACCATTCATCAATTAATGGTACTAACAAAGGAATATCTTAAAATGAATGTGTCTTATTAATGCCTTGTAACAGCAACCCCTTCAGATAGGTCAAATGAAAAATTGCCAACCAGCTGGTTAATTTATTCAGCCCAGGTGTTCACTATTTATTTTTCAGCCATTTGCCTTTTTTCAATCCAGCTTGTTGTAGACACAGTATTCTTTTCCTTTGATGGATGCACTTTGTTCTAAGGCCATTCATTTCAGATTTGCACTGGGTATATTATACTGCTACCCAGCTGTTTATTCTTTCAAAATAAATGTTTAATGGTTACTTCATAGGAGTTATAAAAGTTAAGCAAAAACAACAGAATGTAGCCAGAACATGTAAATTGTCAGAAACACAATAACTGACTCTCTCAAAGTTCTATCTTATTTTGGAAAACTTGTTCTTTGCTAGTTTTATTAGTTTTACCATTCTTCCTTGTGGGTTCAGGGTTTTTTTTGTGACAATCAAGAGAGCCAGCATTATACTGCTGGGCTGAGTTAAATGCTTAGAAGCAGACTCTCCTGTTTAGTCCCGACTCAAGTGTAATGCTCACTTCTACAAAGTGTGAAAGCTCCGTGCTAAGTGACTAATTTTTGAGCCAACCATCAGTCAGCACCACATCTCAGGAAAAACACACAAAGTTACAAGACTATGAACCCTTTAATCCAACTTAATACTGGTTCTGAACAATAGTTATTATGGCAGTAGGATTACAATTACAATATTAAAGTGATATTGCTTCAAAAAAATTCCAATATCTAATCTGCAATATAGTCAAGCAGGCATTACTGTGCAATAGACAACTTCTGAATATTCTGAGGCTGTGACCTTAAGACTGTAGAATTCACACCCTTTTTTTTTTTCTATGACGTTTACAGAAAGAAATACATGGTTTTATAGGAAACTGTCAATGTTTCATTTAACTACCTATCATATTATCTAAGGGATTCAAGGTTTAACTTGCATAACTATCCCAAAGTACCTTGCAGGAATTCAGAATAGTGTCCCGTTCAGTGCAAAATCCAGAAGATAAAAATGATAATACAAAGAAATATGTTAATTTTTCACTTGAAGCCCACACAATTTCCACTCACTACCACTACGCTTACACACTGTTCAATCTTACTGCTTCACAAGGTTACTTTAGGTGTTCCTGGAATTTCCAGAATAGAACACTGTGAAAGGCTTATCTTCTGCATGACATATACAATGAAATATCATACTTCCATTTAAAAATCTGTGCAAAAAATAAAATTTGTATTCTTAACTCTGCTAACACAGAGACAGCTCTAAAATACCTAACCAAAAGATATTTAGCATGTATCAGTTCTAAGATAGTAGAACTATTCTTCATGTGCTTGCACAACACACTCAGAAAAGTAAAAGTATTTCAAGCTAAGCACGTGGGTTTTGCATGTTGTAAGGTAAGAGCTGAATTACCTCACCTCAGGAACAGAAAGGCCCAAAAAGGCCAAGTGTTATTACACCACCAGGAGCCTCTGACCATGCAATTCCTTCTGAAGCACACTGGGTAGGCACTGCTGAGTGACTAAGTTCAATCCACTGAACATAATTACAAAGGGCAAATATTACTCTATCACTTTTGCACAATTAACTATTTTGCAGTTACAGTACTACTGTCCATTTGTGTTCCTATTCCTGTGTACAGATTTCATTTCACACGTACTTATGATTTTAATTTTTTCATAGAGCAGAGCAGCTTATAGCCAAATTAGGAATGCAAAATTTAGCAGATGGCAGTGTGTAACTATGTACTACTAATACCCACAAACAGAACTCTTCTGTTTTCTACTCAGAAGTAAATTACTAACTCACAACGTTGGCCAACAAATTCTACTGCATCCAGGTAAGATTTAAGGTCCTTTAAGAACGGTCAATTAACTGCAATGAAGTGATCTCAAGGAAAGCACAAGGCCATTATGAACATTTCAGAGGTCACAGTTACTTCTTGAGATAACATGCAATATGGTAGCGTGGTGAAGTGTGTGAAGCCAAAAACACAGTATGATTTTTTACCTCCAGGCATATAACAATATTTCTATATTTATACTTACTCGCCAAAACAGAAATCTTCTACATGTTGAATAGTTCTGTCCTTCTTGCTAAGAGAAATAGCTTCTTCATTCTCAAGGATCAGTTTTCTCCAGTCTTCACATTCATCACTGGTATCTGTCTTTTGCTTATAAAGAACAATTATAAAATGACATTTTGTACTGTGCTAGGTGCTCTTGAACTACAAATCTCTAATCTCAAATAATTTCTTGTACCATCTTGTATTAAAAAAAACCCAACTGAATAATCGTAACTGTCTTGATGTTTTTCCTATTCAGGTTGTTTGAGTTAAACCAGTTAGAGCTGGTTATTTTATGACAGCATGCCAACATCTGTGCACTACTACCTCTAGTAATCTGAAAATACCATATTAAATGAAGTACAAGTTTCAGTAGGGAGTTGAATATAACTTGAATACAACCTACTAAGACAGGTTTGCCACAGCCAGGTGAGTTCCAAATTTTGTGTCAAAACTCTTTGAATGGAGAATACAGGGAAAAAAAATACAGTGATTTGGGTATTAATCTGCCCACACAGGAATCTCTAAATCTTGCAACTGAACCCTGAGAAGATGAAGTTCTGACACTGAGCAACTCCACCAAATATGCCAGAAGGTAGTGGCATAAAAAAGGCCTAAGACCCACCTGAAAAGGTTCAGTTCTCTATAGACCAACAGGCTCATAACACTTCAGAAAACAGTACAAACATCCATTTGCTAATGCAGTCCAAGTGCTCAATCTCCTAAATAAATATCCTCTTCAGAAGATTTCTAGTGGACTGTCATGATTTAAATAAACCTCAGTCACTGAAAAATGCACTAACAACATGAATCTTTTTGTCCTGGTCACAGGACACCTCCATGGAAGGACCTAACAACTACCTTTCTCCCAGTTAAGAAGAATCAGCTGAAAACACACAAGAAAAACAAAAGGGACTGAAACATCAGAGAGTAGAAAACAAACAGGAAATGGAAAAGACCAGATTATCATTTACAGAAGGTACTGGGAAAGGAACAGAAACAACAGTGTATTTGCTTCTACACAAATTCAAGAACCCAAAAAGTACGACTGAGCACTGGACTGTTTGGTCCCAGACAATAACATGAATAAACCAGGCACATCAGAGTCTCAGGATGTTAGGCCAGATGGGTAAGTCTTAACCAGTAAAGCTGGAAACTAGAAATCTCTTTGATCTGTCAAATTACCAAAGAGAAAGAACATTGTGGTAATTTACCTTGTAATAAATGATGCAAACAACCAAGATTTAATGTTAAGGAATGTTAAAAGTAGTAATTTGGGAATTTTTTACCTGATTTTCTTTAATCCAGGATAATAATCCTGAAAAACTAAAGCTGGCCCAGTTTCCACCATAGTAATTTCGTCTGTAAAGAAAAATAGACAGATAAGACATAGCTTGCCCAGGTTTAAAGAAAAAACAACCAAGTTTGAGACATTTGAAATATTTCCCATGACAGATTTTACAGATGCAGACTGTTAAGATGCTCTGGCAAAATTTTTACTGAACTGCATATACTGTAGGTGGAGCCAAAGGAACTGATTTGGACAAAATGATCCTACCTCCCCGAGTACTTTCAGCTTGTATTTACCACTTTTTTTTTCCTGAAAAATATTATTTAATTCCTTTAAATCACAGAAAATTAAAAGTTCTGCTGGTAATCAAAAGAAGTTTCTACTCTCCTTTTTTTTTTTTTACTTTTTTCTATTAATATTTCTCTAAACATCAGTTAGACTAATTAGCTTTTGTTATCACCCATATAACATCGTAAATATTTAACAGCTCTAGAAAAAAAAAAAAATAAAAAAGCAATTCCATTTTAAGAAATCATTAGTTCTTGCAAAATAAAAAAGTCATTTCAGGATTTAACTCTGTTTTCTGGCACTTCAGAAGTGTGAATGATGCCAAAAATACCTGCCTGAACGGAGAGCTCCTGTTCCTGCACGCAAAAGAAACCAACAAAACCATTTTGGGAGGAAGATGGGATTTGCATTTCGCAGAGTTCAATCAAATGAACTTAAAATCTTATCATAACCTCCTCCACTGTTAAACTGTGGAGATAAGTGTGATAAAAGTGAAAAATTAAATTCAGGTTTGATTCTGCTGTTGAAGATGGGATTTTTTTTGACAAGGCTTATCTGCGCTGACAAAGATTTCATTACGAGTGTCAGCCCCTTCACAGCACCAGAGGGTGATGCTCTAGACCATGGTGCTTACTTAGCATATGAAGGACAGATGTCTGCTGAACAAGGTCTAATTGCTCCTGACTAGAAACTGACCTAAAAAAGTCTTTCAGCTACTGGAGGGCGACAGCGAAGAACATAAATAGGACATCTTCTGCAAAGACAACAAAATCCAGCGTTCACTGAACAAAGGTGCCTTCAACAAGAGAACGTCGTGTTTGGGGCTATGCTGGGATGACTGGGTCTATAGAACACACGTAGTCTACTCTGCAGTGTGGTTACTCCAACCAGGAGGGCTCCATCTGCAGATCTGTTACCAACCCCAAACTCCCGTCCTTGGCACAAAGGAGCTCGTACCTCCCTCATTCTGTGAGTGAAGTGGGTGAGGCTTAGTACAGCTACTCAGAATCAGAATACAAAGCAATGAGGATTAAATAAATATATTGCATGCCTCATTCTGCTAGATTTCAGTCTGCAAACCACTGACACCTGCGTGCAATGACAATCTCCTGCTCTGTTTCAGTTGTCAATGGAGGAGGTTAATTCCTCCCTGCTTCTTCAGATTCCGCTGAAGAAAAAAGTCACTATCCATATATTAGCTGCCACTTCTGGGATTTCCAAAAAACACAGCCATAAAGATTTATTTTTAAGGGAGTCTGCTGCTTTAGCTGCAAGTTTCCTTGAATATGGAAAACAATCTGGCTGTCAGAGCAAGCAAGGCCACTGATCACAGAAACCACAGAAAACACCTGCTTAAAATTAGGGCTGGGTTTCTTGAACCTGTGCCGATATAAATTCATTACAGTATTTAAAACTAAAGCTTTCAGTAAGAGAAATCAATGTGATTTTCACAGAAAGTTACAAAGGTTTATTTGTGATCCATCAGAGACCTTTGATGTAAACATTCCTCTGTTCATCAGGTGCATTCTCCTTTGAAACTGCTTCTCCTTTTAGCCAGCACTGCTGTGAATCAATCCTTTCAACAACGCGCTCAGAAACGCTGCTCTGAAGAGCAGTCACTGCTGAGAAGCCTGTGTGGCCTTTCTCAGATGGAAAATGAACTGCAGCTGTCCTTCCTCTCCTCTGGCATCTGACCACCTCTCGCAATGTTATGCTTTATCACCTCAAATATTAATCTTCTCTTGATGCATCAACCTCCAGATTTTTTTTTCCCCCTAGTATTTTAATTAGTTTACCCCACATTAAATGATGAATCAGCATCGCTTAATTTTCCCAGCTGAAAACATGACAGAAAGAAGGTAGACCAAATCTGATTACTGATATAATGAGCAAAGTTTTTAGTAAAAACCTTGAAAAGGAATTCTGAAAAAAGCTGACTAATGGTTTTACAATTAGGAGTCCTTTGTAACCAAATATTTTTGTTATAATTGCCCTGAAGATGAACCGAGGAATTCCTTAAAGTAATGGTCAAGATCAAAGCCTAATTAAATCTAAAATATTGTCCCAAAATCTCAAGGACTAAGCTCCTCTCTTCTCTTCCTCTATTAGCAAACTACAAAGATGGATATTCTCTCCCTTTTTTAGGGCTATAATTCAATTATCCTCTAAGTAAGAACATGAAATAATTTGAAGGTGTAACAGCAGCATTAGAAATTAATTTTCCTACCACGTTAGAGCACAGACGTTTTCTTTTTCTAGCATACATTATTTCCTAGATGTTATTTGCTCTAAACCTCTCCTGTAGTATCTGGATTTTCACATGAATTGAAGTACTGCTGCTTTTAGTTCTTATTTTTCAGATCTTAAATCTGTGGTTCAGATCTAATGGCAGCCTGCTGAAGCTATTTTTGCAAATTTTTGGAAACATAGCCCAAGCCAGTTTTACTCCTGCAAAAATTTAATTCCCTCTCCTCATACATCAGTTTGTGATTTTTTTCTCAGTTATTAGCACCATTCTTTCTTCAAATACTTTGAAAGAACTAGCAAATCCCAGTCCAGAACACTGCAACAGTGAATTGTTTCCAACTAATTAATATTCTTGGAAACTGAACCAAGCAAATATCTAACGTTCTTTTGAAGACAGGCTGCAATTGGAGTAATTGAACACTTTTGCAAGCATGAGATACACGAGTAAAACATCAGTAAGAACAGAAAAATATTCCATGGACTACGCCTGTTACGAAGACTGCCCTGCTCAGTGCCACATCTTAACAGCCATGGTGCAACAGTCAAAGCTGGTGACGTCTGAAGAAAAGCTGCTGATGCCTCATGATTGCTCCCCAGAGCTGCCTGGACGTGTCTGTCCTGCACTTAATCTTCCAGAAAGAAGTCTCCAATCATCAGAGTAGCTGTCTTTTGCAAATGGAGTTCCTGCCACATTGATTTTAAGGATCTGAACACAAAATTACTCATGTTTCAAACTCATAAAGTTTCATGTGCTACCCATTAAGTACACAGGCACACGTATTAAAAACTCCTGTTCTGACATAGCAATTGTGTTGAGGAGCATGAGAAGTGGACTACAGTTCCTTGTCTTCCAAGGAGAAAGGCTTCACCCAAACAGCTCTTGAGATCCTTCATCCCAATAAAAGGGTGACTGTGGCAGTCACTTGTGCTGCAATACATCATATATCCTGGTATATGAAGATGACCCAAGGTAATTCTCATGGACCAGCTGAGACCATGTTTTACTCTCTAATACCTTTGCTATGAGATCATATCCTAAAAAAATATTTTTTTTAAAAAAAAACCTTATTTACAAGATGGCAAAATAGATCAGATTTAAGCCTTTTTTTGCCAAGGTTTCCTTACCCAAAGTTAAATAATTCCTTTACTTTTCTCAGCCTGCTTTGAGTAGCAGCCTTTTCCACTCTCTGTTTGCTGTCCCTACACAGCTACCTCACTCCACTGAAGTTAAAGATCAAAACAAAGGCTATATATCTGTAGACAGCTCGCATTACATTATATATTTTACAGGTTCTGACAAAAGTGAGACAGATTGTCTAGCAAAAAGCAGAACAAACTACAAAAGGGGTATTCTTGAGGGGGGAAGCACAGGAAGGGTGTCCAGCGTGCTTTTGGATGCTCAGAGAGAACAGAATTTTGGTCAAAAAGTAAAAAAATAAAATAGGAAAGGTAACAAGTGTCAAGAAGCAAGACATGAGAAGTATACAGAACAAAGCAGTCACAAAAGAGGTGTTAAAAATCCTGCATCTAGACACTCCTTTGAATCAAATTTTACAAGGAAAGATAAATAAGCCAAGGAAATATGGTGCAGACAATAAAGGTACAGTCTACAAATGCCATATTCTAGATGCTGAAAACCAAATACAAAATGTGGTTAAACATACCTGAGCTCTCACTGCCCCAGCCTCAGTAACCAAACGAGTACACAACTATATAGGTATCTAATTACACAAAGCAAATGAGTGAAGGGCTAAAAGTGGAAAACATAGCAAGCCATCAGGAGGAAGTCCTGTGCATATGAGCAATTAGTATGGGAAGCAAATTCACTCCAAGTAAATCAACTTTTAGTCTTGATCTACCTTTCTGCAGCAACTTCCAGTTTAAACTAAGTGCCAATCTCCACATTTTAAATTGCAAATTACTTTTCTAAATCACTTAACAAATATCCTTGAAATTTCACATGTCAACAGCTCATTAATATCTACAGTAAATGTAGCTCTCTGAAAAGAACCACAGATTTTATGTTTATTGAGACAGATAGCTGGCATGGAGAAATAGAGCTCCTTCAATTACTATTTGGCAGAAGCTAACTTGAGTTTAAAATCAGTCTACAGGAATTTATGGCAAGGCTGCAGTGAAGTGACTATTTTGAATAAGATTAGCTACTGTTGATGGCGATGCTTGGACAGTGTTTATAAATCAAACTTAGAACTTAGTATTTTATAATAGGCCACTTCAAAACTATCTTCCATAATCACCTATGCAGTATATTATGATAAATGCAAACATGGCTGGAGATTAAAAGTAATAAAATGATGTACACAGGGGAATGAGTGCAAGGAAACTATGAACAAAAACTTTATCTGCATATGCTTTCTGTACCTTGTGCCTAACTTAACTCAGACCTTTGCAGGGAACAAAGGATTAAATGAAGGAGCACACCTAACACAAGCAGGTATTTCAATAACCCCAAATATTATCTTCTTACACTCTGAAAAAAAAAATTAAACTCATGGCACTTCAAAGAAGGGAACAACATATGTTGTTAAAAAGTGATATTCTGAATATAAACAATTTTTTTGTTGATGGATTTTCAATTATACTGTTATATAAATAAAACAACACTTGAAGATTTATCTAGAAATGAGAATATTAAAAGCATTTTAGTTTTATCTACTATATGCCTAGTTTAAGTCAGATAAATCTGGCAAGCTTTCTAAGACTTACCTTTCCACTTAAAATTCAAATGGCATCAGGGTGGGGGGCTTCTGCTGGCTTTGGTAGGCTTTTCTTGCAAGAGTACTAACTTAAACACAAAAAGCAGATGGCTTGAAATGCTTCCCTATTATGGGGAAGCAGTTGTACAGTACAAACATTTCTCTGGGTTTTCTGTGCCAAGATATGGATTCTAGACCACGACTCAGTGAGCACATACACCAATTAAAATGGCACTATTAATAGGAGTGAAGAACACCTTGGTAAAGAACACCCTCCCCTGACCTTAGCCTGCACCAGAGCTGGAAAATAACTCCCTAGGAGGAAGGAATCAGAAGTGGAAGCCTGCATTTCCATCGTAAAAACAAAAGCATGTGTGAATGTAAATGAGCATATATAAGTGAAAACAGTAATAAACAAAATCTGTATTTCACAGTTCTAATTGCCTGCTTCTGGGAGTTTTCTGAAAGGCTCTTCATGATAGCTAAAAATAGGCACAGATAAATCAAAGTTCCACTGGCTAACCATTACTACAGACTTTGAGAGCCAATGAATACAAAAAAATTGAAATAACACAAGTGGTTCATTTAACAAACCCTAAGTAGTCTACTGGTAATATATGCATTAAACTTAAATGGAAGCTTAACTATTTTATTCATTCTGTATCTGCTTATTCTAAAATAAGGTTTTTAATAGTTTGGTTAGTAATCCAATAGCTAATTTGAGAACTACTTTACCAAAATTTTTGACATGAATATTCTTACACATTATGATGAGCTCTTTATAGTAACTTCAGTATCACCAATATGTAGTAGTATATTTCTTTCAAATTATTACAATCTTCAGAGTTGTCTGTCTTTCAACAGAATCATGAGTTAAATTAAATATGGAGCACTAAGTATTGCCTTGCTGTGTACTATCCCACTGTGATGCCAAATCCTGCAGTATCAGCCCACTCAAGGACTTTTTTCCTTACAGTGTCTAGTTTTCCATAGGTTCTGAGAGTAGTCCATACTACCTCACGATTCATGAAGATGAGTTCTTAGTTCAAACAACCTAAGTTTTCCTAAAAACTAGTGTGCATCATAGTGTACTGATTACATAGTTTATATTTTAAAAAAAAAATTGGCTAATTGATGAAGAGAAGTAAAATGAAACGTTAATCTCTTGAAAGGATGCAATGAAATATGCTACTCCCAGTGCCTCAGCAAATCCTGTTTCAAAGAGCAACAGAAGTGCTTTGTACATCAACTGATCTCAGTGGTATTCTGTATTCTTCCTACAAACAGATTTAGCAGGGGGTAGAGAGAAGACAGCAAAACAGAGAAGAATGCTGGGTTCATCTCCTGCCCTCCTGGCCACATTTTCACTTGTCTTCAGTCTGATAAAAATTAAAATGCAAAAATACTCCTATCGACTTCTCCAGGCACTGAGGACTGACACAAATGAGATACTTGGAGAATGTTTTGTCATGAAATGGTAACGGCCCAGGTACAAGTTCTCACAAAAGAATGGCATAATTACTGCCAGGAATGATAAGAAGGGCACTCTATCTGCAGCCATTCCTGCCTAGAGAAAAGCAGGAGCCTCGGCTGCACCACTTTTGTTACAGACAGCTACAATCAGAAACTGCCTCTTCTACTGATGGAAATAGCACCCCAAAAAATAAAGTGGGTATAGACACGTAGGATTACTTAACACCAGATGAAGAGGCAGGAGAAGTCCTGGAGGGCACAGTGACACAGGCACACACACACCTTCTAGCCAGCTGAACTCTTAAAGAGGAAAAACCATTGGAGTGACTTACGCATCAACGTGAAGAACTCTCTGGCCAATCCTGGCACATCCTGCTGCAATAATAGATTCAGGCAAACCTGAAAGGACACACAAATTTTAAAACTTAGTATGGCAAGATATATTAAAAGATGAAATTAAGTTAGGACTTGTTCAGAAACAGGCAATTCAACGAGAAGAAAGTTTACAATGTACATGACTAAAATTTTTAATACCCTCATTCTACTGAGATAATGAACACTGTATTGTGTTCATTGACATTTTACTATCATCCTCTTCAATGCAATCCTTATTTTTAAATTTTTAAAATAATTGTATGGCACACATCACTGGCAGACACTACCACCTCCAAGTTAAAGCTTGTCACCAGTGTCTTCTGCAGACACCTTACTACCATAAACAGATTGAGCACTTGCCAGCCTAACAATACCCAAATTTTAATGGGTGGCTCTGTATTGTATCCCTGCTGATAGGGACAGGTATTGTCTGGAGGCATTTTTGCTCACTTCAAAGTGTCTCACAATGTGAAGACTGTGTAACAACCTGTTAAACGGTGTTTTAAAATTAAGAAGTTTATGGCAAATGGTGCATTTGCCTTGGTATGCTGTCTGAGGGTGTGCCAAGTGTGAGGGCACAGACCTCTTGGGATGGCATTCAACAGCTCTGCATGGCAGACAGAGGGTATGGCTCTCCTTACAAGGGTCTCCCTAGCAAAATCTCCCACATCACGCAACTGCATCCTCTCAAATCAGCATGTTTTGACTAACTTTAGAAAAGATAAGCAGTAAAGAAACAAACCATAAGGCTGGTGGTATTTCTCTGCCTGCCTGGAACAGCACAGGATCACAACTGGGAGTTTAATAAACGAATGAGGCTATTCTCAACCTCTGCTCCCACTCACCAGATTTCTGCATGCACAGTTAGAGGACTTGGATTTCTGATTAGATCCAGAAAAGCAGCAGAGCTCGCTACCTAAAAAGCTGTATGGCACTAGCTTTGCCAAAATCCCCTTTTGAATGATCTATTGGCTGTTTAAGCAGGTAATTCAGTAAAAGCAATTAAAATTCCAAGGTACTGGTACTAGGAGACATTCAGGCTGCGTATTCAATTAAGAGATGAGATTAAACAAAGTGACAGGAGGGCTCCATTGGTCTGATTTACAGTGCAGTGCCAGAAGCAGCTCTATGAGTACAACAGAGAGGTGGCAAAGCCCATGAGGTAGGGCACAAACTAGTTCAGCTACCATCACACCAAACATCATCTTCATGAGAACCACAGGCCTGCAGTTCTGTTTCTTCAGAGAGAATGCTGCCTTCACAGAGGAATGAAAGCACAGCAGGTTCCCAGTCTGAGCATTCACTGAAAACACATTATGCAGTATGTGAAAGGTTGCTGGACAACTACTTAGGACTTGTAAAGTAAAGGTTTATTCAAGTAAGTAAGAAGCTGTTAGACTTTAATGGTATATTAACACAATTTAGTATTCACAGGAACAGAGACAAATGATTTGAAATGCTTGAGCTAGTCTTTATTAACTCTAGGACCTGAAGTGCTGTCTAGAAAACACCTGGTGGGACTCAGATTCATAAGACCATGGTTCCAAGAACATTCAAACCTCTCTACCCTTCTCTTCAGACACTCCTGACCTCCTTCCACATGAAGGAGACAGCGAGTTTTTGGCAGACCAGTTCCATGGTAGTGTTGCAATCTGAAAGTATGAATGTTTGTATCAACACAAGGAGGGAGGTTTAACACAGGCATGACGAGTTTTCCAGGAAAATAACTACAACTTCCTGAAATTTTTTTGTTTACTATTATTACACTTACTATTTTTATGAATTAAAAAAAGAAAATCCCTTCCTAAGCTGATAAAACAGGAAAAGTTACAATAGTTTTGCACTGCTGACCTTCCACAGCAAGTGAAGGCTTATCATGGAATCAGTCTCTGGAGGCAGAGGGAGGGATGAACAATTGCACCAGCTCCTGGGGCATTTGTTCTGCAGCCTAGAAAGGCAGACAGTCTTTAGAGTTGAGTTTTTTTGAATTAACAACCCAAAACACAGGTCATTCTGACCTGGAGGAGACACGTAAGTGCAGCACACACTTCAGGACCACCACAAGACCCTGGATGCACAAAGCCTTATCACATGAAAGCAACTGCAGCAGACAGTGCTTGCCCATTACACGTTTCATTCCTCTCTGTCTATAAACTATCTGGAATAGAATCTACAACCACTGTTGTTTGTAGCTCCTGAAAAAGGTTTTCTTTCCTTCATTTGGGAGCAGGGAATATTACTCTAGAAATGGAATTGAAAAACTTGTTTCTCCTTCCTTATTGATAAAAGCCACTGGGAAAGTGTTGTAAAACATCACCAGTGCTGCCTGGCTGACCAGCACTGGAGTTATAGCTACTAGGGCATAACTGATTGCTTTTAGCTTGATCCAATTGATACTGTGTTGGAGGTCTGTTCTTCCATTAACCTTGGATGAAATTGTTCCCTGAATTAGCTTCCTGGCTTTTGAAAGCTGGCATCAATTTTCTTCCCCAAACCTTTGCCTGTAAGTTGCCGTAGCCCCCCGAGTGCCCGCTGGCAGCAGAATGAGGGAGCAGAGCAAGGCAAGGCCCATGCATCTGAGCTTCTGGAGAGGCTCCTGGAACAACAGGATGGAGCAAGACACCATTTATTTTTATGTGACAAAACCTTGGTAAACTAAAGAAATAAGTCTGTGCTTTGGCATCAGTTTCTGAACTCTCTTCTCCAACAGAAATAAAAGCACACAGAAAACAGGTACCTGTGTCAAACCCAAGCTACTCCTGCATCTGATCTGGTAAACACATGGTAATAATGTAGTAATAGATAGTCCCTCTCTACCCAAAACAAAAATAACCAACTTGGAAAAGCCTCCTTAGAGAAATGGTAGAGATTTATTTAACGACAGCACATGAATTTGATCTATCTCCTACAGGATGCTCACACAGTTGTGCAAAACAGGTCCCTTGTTCTGTTTAAGTAACAGAGAGATATATTCTCTTTACATATTGTTCCTATTTGGAAACAGTTTCCTATTCTGAACTCTATTTGTCAGAAAACTCTACGCTGGATTATATTCCAGTTTTGCAAGATGCTCAGATCCTAGCTACAGGGCAGGGCAGACTCCAGGACCTCTCCCTCACAGCTTGCTTTGAAGATAATGATTTATTACAGTTTTCAAGTGATTGCAGGGGAAAGGCTATATCCCCAATATTGATTCTAAAGTTTCACTTATGCCCTGTGAGTAAATAAAGTGGGATATCTCTAAGCTGTTCTTCACACAAAGGATTTCTTTAACACTTCCTGCCACTCTTGGGATGAGTCAGCTCCTGGGTTTGCCAGCTTAAGGGATGAAGGATGTGGCCTGGAACCTGTGTCACTCATGATGTTTAATGTTTTTGAACAAGCAGCTGAGTAATGATTTGGATCCAATAGCTTGCACCAAAGAACAGCAAGGCCTAAATGAGAATGTACATTTCCTTTTAGATCATTAAAAAAAAAATTCTAAGTTGGTACTGCTATCAAAATCAGTAACCAAGGTACTGAATCTTCAAGAGATCTCCCCTCTGGTATCATGAATAGTAACCCTGCTTTCCTACTAAGCTATTATGTGCTTCAGCTACTGTGAAGCACAGCACACATCTCATCTTACTGTATGCAAAGTGGAAAGGGCTACTGTAAAAGAATATATTCTCAAATAAGGTTCCAAATCCAGACAAGTTTTAGATTTACAGTTGTATTAGCAGGAAATAGGAAGTCAGAACAGGAACCATATGATCCAGCCACAAGAAAACAGCAACAGATCCAGACTTGAGTACATTACCAACATCTGGCAGTGTAAAAGGGATTTACGTAGAGGAATAAGGAGCCCATACAATCCTATCAATTTAATATGCTGACTCAAAAGTTCTTGGTATTTGAGGCAGAATCAAATCAGAAATAGCAGTGCTTGTTATCAAGAAGTACAAACATTTTCTGTGCTTCCTGGCCCCCTCATATCCCCCCTTTAGAATGCTTACACAGGAATTATCTGCATTATGTTCAACAGTCCTGCCCCTCATCTCTCTTACCAGGAAGAAGAAAGAGGAAGAGTTTGCCTTAATGAAGGAGGCCTGATTAGTACCAGTTGAAATCTGTATCATCAGTCCTTAAAGACATTGCCTTTTTCCTCCACATACTAAGCTCCATTTTTCAGATGCAGGTTTAGGTAAATTGGCCTCTCTGGCTGACTCAAGGAAACACTGATTTAAAATTTCAATAAATTTCATTGCATCTGCAGATAGATATAAAAGTAAGTATGAAATTGGAGATGTTGCTCAGTAGTGATCTCTGGGTAGATCACTTGGGAAGACACTGAAAAAAGTGATTAGACAAGCAGATTAAACTGTAAGAAGCTGGCTCTAAGGAGAGGAACAAGGAGGGTGGCACATCCCACTGCAGCCTGCAGGGAGTGGGAGCAGTCCCACAAACTTCTCTGTTTGCCCAGCTCTGCAGAACGTGGTGGAAGCTGCTGCAAGAGGCTCCAGGAGTACCTGGGACAGGCTGCAGCACCAGGATGGAGTAACCCAGGAGCAGATCATATGAACACCAGGTTCAGGACAACCTTCTGAAGACCAGCACCGTTCACTTTCCCCAGCAGCAGTCCCCACTGCCTGGTGCCCAAGCACGATCTCTCAGATCCCTCCTGGATACAGAGCAGGCAAATTCATCTCAATAAATCTTCCAGATGGGGCTGCTGCAAGCTGACCTTGAAGTCTACATATGGTTGTTCCCAGCAACCTCTGACCAAGATAATCTCCTTTACATGAATTTTTGGACCTTCCTTACGAAGCCAAATCACACTTCCAATTTCACAATTAATGTGTTTTACAAGAAAATTAGGGGAATAGCTACACATTATATACAGTTATCAAGATACCAAGTCTACTTTTAGTTTCACCACAGCAGATCTAAAATTAGAGATAACAGCAAAGATAGAAAACTCGAAAAACTAGAAACTCCAGAATTCTAATGTTGATTCTTCCTGATTTTTTTCTTGGGCTTCAGTGTTTCCACTTGGGAAAATAAAAACACTCACATAGTTTATGAGGTTTTGCTAAAATGACTATATTTCTTCTAAGAACCAACTGATTTTAAAAGCTTTGTGAAATATGAAGTTGTAATTCATCTCTGTGTAATCAACAATTAATTTTAGGCATACACATCGTGCCTCCTGATTAGCAGCTATCTATTAATGCTGTAATGATGCACGGCCTCTTCAGGTGACTTTGACTGGACACATTCCCTGCCCCAAAGAACTCATGAATTAAACACCTTCACGTGTGGGGAAGCACCTTGGTTCCCAAGCTGTTCACCATAAGCTATTTCCCAGTCATCCAGCTGATCAACTTTTATTGAATTACACAGGATTCATCCTGAAAAGGTTTAAATGTTTCATTTGCTTCACTGTATCGACTGAGTAAATCACAAGTGGCTTTTTCAGAATAAAAAAAATGTTGAAGGGAAATATTTTAAAAATGCTGGAACATAGACAATTTCAAAACAATATTCTGGAGTCAGACTGTTGACCAATGGCAATAAATTTTGTTTCTACCTGAAATACTAAGAGAAAGAAGAGCAGCTGCCTCTGGAGGAGCTCACTGCACAATCTTCATAGTATGCTTTTGGTATATGTTGAACTCAAAAGGCATTTTATCACTTAATTGCAAACCAAAGTTGAAATATTTACTGGATGTAATATTTTCAGTTAAAGCTAGCTAATTAAAGTAGATAGACACTTACATAAAAATCATGTCACTGGATGAGTCTCGTTGCTTAAATACAGTAAAACTTTTCCAAAGACAGTTCACTCATGGAGTGACTGGATCAAGGCAGGAGATTAAAAAATTAGTTCCCAATTTGGCAGCCCACTTCTGGAACTACAGGTGAGAGCAGCTGACTTCAAGGGAAGGAGTTCTGTTTACTGGAAAGGAACAACAACTTTACCTTTCACAATTAGAGGGCTACCCTCTAGTAGAAGAGTGATTTCCAAAGAAATATCAAACGTGTGTGTACTTTTATAGAAACAAACATTACCTATAGAAGTAACAGGTAAAATCCAGAAGATTCTTTGTGCTTTAAAGTAAAAATAAAATTGTATTGAATAAAGAGGGTTTATAAATGCTTTGGTTGGCTCTAGAGCAATGTTACAAAGAAACAAGTTCCTATGGAAGGATTGAATTAAAAGCTCTACCAGCATTCCCCAAGCAATGGAATGACATCTTCTGCTGGGGACAGGCAAACCTGTCTTCTCATTACTCCTGATTCAGACTAGAATTTCAAAGGACCTAAGATGTTTTCCAAAGTAGTTTTTCACCATGATATGCAGATGACCTACTGTGTATTTTTCACAGTAGGGTCACAGAAGTACTACAGTCTCTCATTTTTTTAAGATCAGCAACATCTGGAAAACCTGAAGAACACTAACAGGCTGGGAAAGGCAACAGAAGATTCACAAACTAATGAGTTTTCTTACAAGAGCAGCGAGGGGCATTTCACAGCATCTGGGAAAGAATTCTACTCAAGATCTCAGTGGGAGCCCAAGCCTCCAAAAAGGCTATCACAGCACCTCTGCTCCACAAAAAAAAAAATCAGAACAGGAGGCATGTTAGAAAAGAACCTCACCATTTTAGTCATGTTAAAAGAAAGCTAAAGGTACATTTATGTTTGGAGAACACTGAAAAAATAAAGTAAAAGGGGGCTGGGAGAAAAGTGTGAGTCAGTGTTCATTTTGTTTGACATTTACATGGACTGCTCATGACTTATTTACAAATGGTAATAAAAATATGGGCCCATTTCCTCTCTCCAGACATCAACATTACAAGCCAGTGGCACTGTCCTAGTCCATAACAACCATCCCCAACTGCCCATCTTCAGCTGGTTTTCCATCTAGCTTATGCTGCAAACCTCTGAACAGCTGCTGATGCAAACTGAAGACTCTGTAGCACTTATACAGGACAATGGAACCAAAATATCAGCCCAGAAGATCATCAGAAAAGATTTTAAGCACATGCTAAAAACATCCTGCAACAATAAAAACATGAGTTTGGGGTTTTTCAGATCAATTTTTTTAAATAAAATCAATCTTTAATGTTAACTTCATAATTCACAGCTATAATATTTAGGTTAGTTTTTCATGCTCTCTTTTAAAAATCATATTGGTATCTGGAAGTGATTTTTCCTAACACTATACTTACATAAGATAAACATAAAGTACTTACACCACTCCCAGCATATCGAACAATAAATAATAGATTCCCCTGACAGGACTTTGATGACCTGGCAAAGCCCGAGTGCTTTCAGCCAAAATCATATGAAACCATAAATCACCCTTTATTTTATAGAATATTTCAAAATGGATTCCTGCTTTCTACCTTGAAAGTCATTTCATGTGTTATTTATAACCACTGAAAACCAGAATGGAAAGAAAATTGCATAGAACTAGAAAATTTACTGTGACTGCTTTTATAAAGAACACCTCCTTTTTGGAAAAAAAATTACAATTACTGGCACACAAATTTCTGAATACCTTCTGAAGAGCCATGCTGGGTATTTCTCAACTTCACCAGCAGTTAATACAAGCTTCCTGGAATATCAGAGACAAGTTTGAAGACCAAATGTAGTCCCATCAACTGCAGAAACTGCAAGGTGAGGATGACCCTGCATCCTTGTCCACACCACTCACAACCAGGCAGAGCTGTGCTGCAGATCTTCCCACCCACAGTGATTTCTGCCATAAATTCAACATTGCTGAATGCTTTGCCTGTGAATTTTCCTGTCTGACAGCTGCCTAAAGACAAAAGCTCTGCCACTGACTGCCAGCTCTGAGTGCCACTCTCAAACAGATGCCTGGTTTTTCAGAGGAATATTTTCCAGAGAACTCCTGATGCTCCCTCTTGCTCTACATGTATAATCATTTTAATGCCTGCACTAATTTAAAAGTTGACTCCACAAAAGCTTATCAATAATTAGCTCATCTAAATGAACATGTCTAATGCTCACCTTGAGTTCCTCAAGCAAGTGCTTACACCAGCCCCCCAAACCCAGGTCCTACAGGCTTTTAGACAAGTAAAAATCACTTCCCAAAGAACAGACCTTCCAAAATGCCAGAACTGGTTTGACTGATGATATTTTTTTACTATCTGCTTTGGCAAAGAATCATCCAGTAAATCCATTCCTGTTTGGTTAGTGGGTAACTCCAGCACACTGTTACAGCAGGCAGGGATACGACAGGTTTTTGGGGGAAAAGAAAGAGTGACTCCAATACCTCAAGAAAAAAGGAGTTACAAGAGCACAAAATATCCTAACAGCTTCAATTCTCATGTTCTGTTGCCATCAAAAACCTCAGGATATGCCCACCAGTATTATGTCATGTGAGAACCTTGTCTTCTTTAGAACTCTGGATATAAATTCCATCCTAGTAGAGAAACTTTAGCTGCTGAATCCCCCAGGGCCAGTGTTTTTGTACTGCACATCCATCGTGCTCTGCACCTGCCCACACAAGAAAATGGTTCATCTGGGCTGAGGAAAAGTATTTCCTTCAATTATACTTTTCCTACAGAAATATTGATGAAATAATTGAACCTCAGCATTAAATGGAGCACTGATGACTAAAATTTAGTGTGAGGTTCCATTTTCATTAAGCTTACTACAGGGAAACAGTTAAATGAGCCTGAAACAAAAACAAATTCAAGTCTAATGTTACCACTCCATCTAATTACTGAAATTAACAGATGCACAAATTATAAAACCAGAAAAAGGCCACACATGCAGAAAAGAATGCAATTACTACAGCGTGGCTAAAAAGATCATCAACACAAACATTCTAGTTATTATAATATGACAATTAAATATCCACAGGTACACTCAGCACTGGTTACAGCATTAGAAATCAGGGAGTTCAAGACGTGGCTGAGATATTCCCTCAGGAGTCATTTCCCAGAAGAGAAGACAGATGAAAGTTTTACTTGGAATAATCTTCTGTACTGAGTAACTTAATACAGATTAAAAAAATGCAGTCCCTTGTGTTAGTCATGGAAAAGAGAAAAAATTTGGCAGCAGGTTTTTACTTTACCACTGGAACCATTAAAAAATGGGAGTCTTATTTCCATACGTTAGAGTCAGCTCTTTTAAAGAGCTCTTTAAAAGTTGCCTCTTTTAAAGAAGAAACACCTTCACTCACTTCCTCAGCAGCTAAATAGCCTCCTCCTGCTGCTACTTTCACCTTCTGGTTTCCTTAGTGGCTACAGTAACTAAATAGTCTAACATTAATACTAAATTTCATAAATCTCTGCGTTTCCTTTCATTTTCTACATCATCTACATAAATACTATCTTCCTCATGGCAGTAAAGAATGAATTATCCTCAAAAATCACAAAAGTTACACAATTTTTAATATTTCACCTTTTTACTTTGGTCCTTTAGCCTTTCCTTATTCACCATTCTTCTCCTACACTCAAAACAGTCACAAATCTGAACTCATACGGAAATGTCAGTTTTATCAGTAAGGCTTCCACTCCACACAACATGTTTAAGAACACAGAAAGGATCTCTTAAATTGCTCAAGAACCTTAATTTTGCATTTTTAATAGAGTTACAGTCAATAACGGGGACAATATATTTTTCTAACCTCTCACAGACAACAGAACTAAGCCAGAAATCCTCTAAGCAAGTACACAGATGCTGTAATGGGATCACTTTTTTTCTAGTAAACACTGAAAACAGTGACTACATTCTGAATCACAATCATTCTAGTCCAAATTACTAGCAGAGTAAATCCAAAGGACACAACTTGACAGATTGGTGACCTCCAAAAACGTAGTTCCTGATTTCACGTGGAAGTCAGTAGCTTTTAGAAATACCTTCCCTTTTGTTCTCCAGCCCACACCCTGAGCTGACTGGGGGAGCTTGTACAGAAAGTGCAGGTGCTTCCAGAATGCTCAGAGTTACTCTAGGTCTCTGGTATGTGCAATCACTCAACCTTATGTGTGTTAATAGATTGAGACATACACTTTGATGAGGAAGATTAAAAAAAAAACTTATTTGGGCTTATTCCTAAGCAGGTGTAGAGCTTCAAAAAAGAGATAAAAGTTTTTGTGTTATAAAGTAAAAAATATATATCAGCATAGAATGTGTTGGGTTGGAAGGGGCCTCTAAAGGCCAGCATGCACCTTCTCTCCTGTAACAACACGGAGTTCAGCTCTTCAGGACTATTCTCAGTGCACCAAAGCCGAGCTCGACCGGCAGGCAGGAATTTCGGGACGCAGGGCGGCCGGGGGCAGACAAGGCTTCCGGAAGCACCCAAC